>NC_047107.1:123704273-123954273 GCF_902500255.1 Thalassophryne amazonica
GGTTGGACGGAGATGAAAGAGGGGTTCAGGAAAAATGTTTGTAGAATGACAGCTTGGTACACTGCAAAAACTCTCCCTCTCAGAATAAGACAAATAATCTGAAATCTAGCCAAACTGTCTCGTATTAAGCAAAAAAAATAATAATAATAATCTGCCCATGGAGTAAGAAAAATTTACTTGGTTAGAATTCTCAAAACTAGCAAAAATGTCTAGGGCACAGAATAATAAAAATGTGCATTAAGACTGGACAGAATTCTTATTTTAAGATTAGCCTCTGTCTTAAAATAAGGAAAACAGTCTTGTTCCTTTGCTTGGATGATTTGAAATCCATTGCCTTTCCTTATTACTGGTTAAATACAGCTTGATATTAGCTGGAAAAACTTAATAAAAAGTGATATACATTCTCTCAACATTTTTTCTTATGTAAAAATTGTTTGACAAGATTATTTTTCTATTCAGACAAAAATTAAGTCAAAATTTCTTGAAACAAGTCTTTTTTTTTACTTTCTTAGATATCAGTTTTTGTAGTGTAGAATAAAATGATCACAAATTTGTCTTTTGAAAATTTTAAAATCATTTTAATAGCCCATGCTTTGCTCAATTCAGTTTCAATTTATTTCATTTATATAGCACCAGAGCAAGCAAGCGACAGTGGTAAGGAAAAACTCCCTTTGATATGAGGAAGAAACCTCAAGCAGACCAGACTCAAATGAGTGACCTTCTGCTTGGGCCATGCTACAGACACATTTGGTAGTACAAATATACAGGAAATTTTGGGAGTCCTTTGGTGTACAGGACAGGAGGACTGCAGAAGAAGACACCCATTCCCACTTCTGGATGGAGCTACACCTCAAACAGAGAAAAAAAAACAATCAGGCAGCACAAAGACAACAAATGTGATATACAGTGAGGAAAATAAGTATTTGAACACCCTGTGATTTTGCAAGTTTTCCCACTTAGGAATCATGGAGGGGTCTGAAATTTTCATCTTCGGTGCATGTCCACTGTGAGAGACATAATCTAAAAAAAAAAATCACAGTGTATGATTTTTTTAAAATTTATTTGTATGTTACTGCTGCAAATAAGTATTTGAACACCTGTGAAAATCAGTGTTAATATTTGGTACAGTAGCCTTTGTTTGCAATTACAGAGGTCAAATGTTTCCTGTAGTTTTTCACCAGGTTTGCACACACTGCAGCAGGGATTTTGGGCCACTCATCCATACAGATCTTCTCCAGATCTTTCAGGTTTGGAGTTTCAGCTCCCTCCAAAGATTTTCTATTGAGTTCAGGTCTGAAGACTGGCCAGGCCACTCCAGGACCTTGAAATGCTTCTCACGGAGCTCCTCCTTAGTTGCCCTGGCTGTGTGTTTGGGGTCATTGTCATGCTGGAAGACCCAGCCTTGACCCATCTTCAATGCTCTTACTGAGGGAAGGAGGTTGTTTGCCAAAATCTCGCAATACGTGGCCCCAAACAGCTTCCCTTCAATAAGGTGCAGTCGTCCTGTCCCCTTTGCAGAAGAGCACCCCCGGAGTATGATGTTTCCAGCCCCATGCGTCATGGTTGGGATGGTTTTCTTGGGGTTGTTCTCATCTTCTAAACATGGTAAGTGGAGTTGATTCCAAAGGCTCTATTCTGGTCTCATCTGACCACATGACCTTCTCCCATGCCTCCTCTGGATCATCCAGATGGTCACTGGTGAACTTCAAACAGGTCTGGACATGTGCTGGCTTGAGCAGGGGGACCTTGCTGCCCTGCAGGATTTTAAACCATGACAGCATCATGTGTTACTAATGTAATCTTTGTGACTGTGGTCCCAGCTCTCTTCAGGTCATTGACCAGGTCCTCCTGTGTAGTTCAGAATCATCCTTACCCCACACAGTGAGATCTTGCATGGAATCCCAGACCAAGGGAGATTGACAGTCATCTTGTGTTTCTTCCACTTTCTAATAAATAATCATAACAGTTGTCTTCTACCAAGCTGCTTGCCTGTTGTCCTGTAGTCCATCCCAGCCTTGTGCAGGTCTACAGTTTTGTCCCTGGTGTCCTTAGACAGCTCTTTGGTCTTGGCTATGGTGGACAGTTTGGAGTGTTATTGATTGAGTGTGTGAACAGGTGTCTTTTATACAGGTAACAAGTTCAAACAGGTGCAATTAATACAGGTAAAGAGTGCAGAATAAGAGGGCTTCTTAAAGAAAAATTAACAGGTCTGTGAGAGCCAGAATTCTTGTTGGTTGGTAGGTGTTCAAATACTTATTTGCAGCAGTAACATACAAATAAATTATTAAAAAATCATACATTGTGATTTACGGATTTATTTATTTTTTTTTAGATTATGTCTCTCACAGTGGACATGCACCTAAGAAGAAAGTTTCAGACCCCTCCATGATTTCTAAGTGGGAGAACTTGCAAAATAGCAGGGTGTTCAAATACTTATTTTCCTCACTGTAATTTATCAGCATTAAGCAACAAGAAAAACAGAAGTCCTTCATTGACCCTGAGCCCCCGTTGGTACAGGTGCTTATTCCTGGATTCCGTAGTGTGAAACAGATGAGTCTATGAAACCTCCTGGCCAGGACGCCGGCCTGATGCAGGTCATTCTCCCAGACAAGGTTGGTACCTATTTACAGCAGGGTGGACTGAGACAATGCAGAAAGGTGTCTTGTCCAAGGACACAGACAGGAAGCATTGCTGGGATTCAAACCCAGGTTGACATATTTGTATCACAATTCCTTATACCACTGAATTTCCCACTTTGGTAATCCAGTTTAAAATCCAGGATCAGGTCAGCTCATGCACTGGTGCACCACATGTAGCACTCTTATGGAATTCTAGGTGGCAGAGACCCAGGCAGACCACCAGTCCACCCCCACCTCCTGAAAGTATTAGTACTTCAGGTCAGGTCTGTAAGTACGCACTGGGGCTGCTTGTCACCGTAGCCACCACTCCATGGAGCTGCCCTATGCCCCCAGTGGCAGACACCCAGCACTTCAGTTGCTATAAAAACATTAGCCTAGCTCAAAACCACATGAGGGTAGAGGGATAGAGACGTGGCAACACACAACTCAGGACATGCGTGGCCTGTTTTGGTTTCTTTGCTTTAAAGTCACACAGGAAGTGTAATTGAAAATACAATTACTACTAAAGAAACCAGAGGACAATTCCACAAGATGGTTGATTCCATCAACCTCATCAGTCTGAGTGAAATAAGGATGTACTACAATTGTGTTTCTATACTCCTGCTGCAAATATGGACTTCTGCTTTTCAAGTGAGTATGATATTACACACCCACTGCCTCTCTGCCGGGTTTTTGCATCCTGTGTCACTAGCCAGTACTGACCCATTAGACCTGTAGTTACCCAAGCAGCTTAGAAACATATTTTTAATTCACTGAAATTGCACTATTGGAGATCAGTATGTCAGTTTCACTCAGACATAATTCCATATTGTGTTTGTGTCTTGAAGGTGAACAATGTGGATTTTCAAGGTGTTGTAAGAGAAGAGGCCGTGTTGTTCCTGTTGGAGATTCCTAAAGGGGAGGTCATCACCATCCTGTCACAGAGCAAACCTGATGGTAAATGTGTTCCTTCAAAAACATGCATAAGAAAAGCCTGAGGTTCCTCCGTAGTTATGCATAAATTGCATGTAAACCCTCTCTTTGGGTTTCTGTTCCAGTCGCATTCTGTCAGTTCCATTTTCTCAGCATTTCTCTATGAATTAGTTGAAGTAGTCCACTTCATCAGGCTTCCATGGGTCCCTAATACATGATGTGGTTCTTGATAACCTGGCCAGTGTCCAAGCTGGGATCATCATTTGCATCTTTATGTTCAAGCATTATTAGGAGTTTATTTGACTAAGAATCTCTACTGGATTTGAACCCAAGTGCCATAATGGCGCGGTGCCTAGCACCCTTTCCTTCCAGCAAGAAGGTCCAGTGGTCAAAGCCCAATCTGCCTGTTCTCATTGTACATCTGGAGTTTCATCAGGATGGGCATCCAGTGTAGAAATTGTGCCACATCACCACAGTGGATCCATGTTGGATCCCTGCCTGTTCAAAAACCGCTGCAACTATAAGCCTTATGAGTACAAGAGCTCCATTTTTCTATCAAATTGTAATTACTCTCTGTCAAGTCTGTCCGAAGCAGCTCGGTATCTGAAGCATGCATTAGCAGAGTCCGATTGTTATGAAGCTTTGTTTTATTTGGCTTTGCTTTCAGCAGAGAGTAAAGTCAGAGAGTGTTGTCAGATCAGTTTCATTTAAGTGTTGAAGCCGTAAAACCTTTAAATGCTTCATTATGAATCTGCTCCTCCATTTGGTGATGTGACAAATTCTGAGCATCATATTCCAGGGCGCACAGAGGAAGGTTTCACGCATCATTTTCATTAGGGATGCACCGATGCCGATACCAGTATCCCGTATGTATCTACTTGTACAGGTAATCATAAAACTGCTCCGATACTAGACACTCGATACCCCTGTACAGCAGTGTGATGTTAGCTTCTCAATTGTGTTTATATTTGCGTCGATCGCAGCATCTCGTGGGCAGGCGGAGGTCGCGGTTTGACGGAACTGCCCACTTCACCCACGAAGCGTTTGATGCTTCAAGGTTTTCATCTGTTTTCTACTGCACAACTCAGAGTTGAAAACAGTTGTTGTTTCTCAAAACACGGTGACGGCAGCACACCTGTACTGAGCTTTACTAAGAGTTTTTTTTTTTTTTTCCTTTAAAACTTTGTGCCACTCCATGTGGGTCCTCGCTAAAAACAGCTGATCTGAACGCATTAACAAATGCTAAAGCTTGTTTTTTTTTCCACCCAAATGCGCCTAAAGTCTCTTTCTGAGGATGACATGAAGTAAAAAAAAAATTCTGAAAAACGTAAAAAAAAAAAAAATCCCTACCTGTCAATCTGGTTGTGCTCTTTCCATAAATACGTTGTCAACTCTTCCTCCTTAGACGCCCATCCAGGGGTGAATCCAGAGGGAAGGGGGGGGGGGTGCTTCCCCTCCACACCTTTAGATTAAAGGTCCACCTTTGAAGGCAGTTTTTCATAATACTATTACTACAATAATAATTTTAACAATTGAAATGTTTAGAAAGAATTTAAATGTTAAAGAAATGTTAGGAATAATTTAATAGTTACATTTATAAAGTGTTGGTTAGAAATTGTAATTTTTACAGTGACAGTGCTGTCAACATTTAAATGTGGGGTCAAGAAAGATGTCTTTATTTTATTTTATTTTTTATTAAACAAGTATTTATGTTCATTGAAGTCAAGAAAAGGTGACTATAAAGTGAGTTTTGGCAAAATGTGATATCATTTTCATGTTGAGGTGGTGGGGGGGGTGTTGTCAGCAGCTGCTGAAAGTAAGTAATAAAGTAACTAGTAATCTGACTTGGTTACTTTTAAAATTGAGTAATCAGTAAGGTAACTAAGTTACTTTTTCAAGGAGTAATCAGTAATTGGATTACTTTTTCAAAGTAACTGTGACAACACTGGTGCTCACAGACAATGAAGTTATTGATGGACAGTTTCAGTTCTGTTCCTGGTGTTGTATATTTTGTAGTACTGAAGTTAACAGGTTACATTTCAGTGATGTCTGTCAGTGTCATGTTTGTTAAGAAACACACGGTTAATGTTAAAGCACAATTTGTTGTAGTCAAAAAGTGAAGTTACAAGATTTAAGTGAAATGTTTGTAAATAAAAACAAAGCTAATGATATTTGTAGCGGTTACAGTTAAAAAAATGAGGAACAACTGATGAATAAAGCATTTATAAAGTCATCATAAAACTGTAATGTATAAATATTTGTATTGATACTCAGTATTGACGAGTACCCATATGTAAGTACTAAGTCTGGGGAAAAAGTTGCATCGGCGCATCCCTAATTTTCATGAAAAGGCTTGTTAGGTTCCAGTGTTTTCTGACTTGGTGACACAGACAAAATGTAGGGGTCCAAGCCTGGCGGGGTGCTGGGAGCAGCGCTGCAAGCTTGTAATCCAAAAAGTATACACAATAAACAGTCACTGATTCTGGGAGGAGACCTGGACAGCCTGATACACTGGGTCTCTTATATTGTTGTCAGCCATTACAGTCACACCTCAGGACATAGTCTGGCTGATTCCCTTTACTTTTAGTTGTATTTCCTTTCATATAATGATAAACATCCCACATTGGTCCTCCTGAGGCGTTTAGACCAGATTGGGCTGGTTTTAATTCACCCAGCTGTGACACACATGGACGTACACACTTACACAGATACACTCGAACGCACGGAGTGAAGCAGAGCAGTGCAAATGGTTACATAATAGGCGTGCTGGCACCTTCTTTTTGTCTGACCTTGATGCATCGGCAACCTCTTATGACAGCGTCTCACATCTGAAGTGTACCACATGAACCATTTTTATCCTTCAAGTTCTTTGTTTTGCCTTTTAAGTGAATATTTGGATGAAAATGTCTGAAAACAGAAACCTCAAAAAAAATAAGCAAAACCACGATAATGTATGATCACGGCAACCAAGTGGAAGCTAAGATGGAAATCTTTAAAGGAGGTCAAAATTCTGTTTGAGCACCTTGAGTATCTTTCCTATATCAGAGCATGAATATAGTGGAAAACAAAACAGGCTTTGAACCAGAATGTTTTTTTTCCCAGCTGGTTCGTTCCGAACAGAAACTGTATTTTAATGTTGTGTAGTTTTTTCTTCTGTTCCATGTCAGCTGTGGGCTGAAAACACTGTATATGCCAGACCTGTATGTGACGTTGTAACGCTCCCACAAGAAATGGAGAAGACCATAGAGCGTACTGTAGCAGGCAGCAGAAGCCAGAACTTTCCAAAACGGGACCCTGAGTGAAATAAATCCTTTTAAGAGAAAGAGGGGCCGCCTTGATCACCTGAAATAGACTCATTGTGTATTTAAAGTGAAGCACTGTGTTTCTTGTATTTTTTTAAAGACATGGCGCTGTGTTGCTCTCAGCCTCGTAGAGAAGCCTCTGGTACCAAAGTAATGGACCAAGCATTAATCTACTGCTGCCCATTGATTGGCTCTGCAGCTAAAGCTACAGTCCTCACACGATCATAACAATAACCCCTAACCATAACAGGCAAGGATGTGCTACATATGAATGTTATTAATATGGCTACATACGAATAGCCACTTCCTAAAACCGTTCTCACACTGATTAAATATAAAGTCTTAATCTCAATTTTGAGATTCATGGCAAAGGCTGTGAATACTTATGTACATGTGATTTATTTCTTATATATATATATTTTCACATTGTCATTATGGGGTATCGTGTGTAGACGTTTGAGGGAAAAAAATGAATTGCATCCATTTTGGAATAAGGCTCAAACATAGTGTGGAAAAAGTGAAGCCCTGTGAGTACTTTCCGGATGTGTGTGGCAGTGATTCCTAACATTTCATTGGCAAACCTTTATGACAAGGAAATGTAATTGATGCTTGATGGGTTTTATTTTAATTAACAGTTTAAACTGCAATTTTGTCATAAATAACTAAGTATAACCAACCGTCATGCTGCCTTCACTCAAACTGAGAATCAGCACATTGCAGCATTTCTGTTAAGTTGACTTTTTGTCTATTTTGCCCCCACCTAGCTCAAGACATAGCGACCGCTTGTCTTTTTTTTTTTTTTTTGTAAAACATCCACTATGATTGAAAATGAATAGTAGCTAATGTGACCAAGGGGTGATGGGGTCCCAGCCATGCTTGACAGCATTGTGAACAATGACATCAGAGTGCCATCTGCTGGACACGCTTCATAATGATACCAATTCCAACCGCCAAAAAAGTACCTTTCTGTTTCATTGATTTTGTTAAAAAAGTAAAAGTAACACACATAGTAGTGTATTGGTTGGGCTTTAGTAACTGCTGTGTGAAACCTCATGTCGCATGCCACTGATAAAACGGTCAGGAGGTGGGTTGAATACATGTGGTTGATTGGTGCCCTATGCAGGAGGGGTTGTAGACTCATCTTATTCACGGTGTGGAGGTCGGCTTGTCACCAAAAGATCATGAAGGCCTTAATCTTCGAGTTGCTCCTGCTATGCAGTTTAGAGCTGACATCGTGAAGCCTTTGGGCATCTGTAGCAGATGGGAAAACACTATAGCTGGGGTCTTCAGCTCCAGTCCTCAAGGGCTGGTGTCCTGCAACTTTTAGATGTGTCCCTGGTCCAACACACCTGTATCAAATGGCTGAATTACCTCCTCAGTATGCAGTCAAGTTCTCCAGAATGCTGCTAATGACCTCATTAATTGGCTCAGGTGTGTTGAAGCAGAGACACATCTAAAGGTTGCAGGACACCGGCCCTCGAGGACTGGAGTTGAAGACCCCTGCGCTACAGGAATGCAGTCCATTTATCATTTTGAGTTTACACAACCAATGACCAACACAGACATTCATCTGTCTCACTTTTTACACCATCTCGTGTTTTTGTCTCCTCCCTTTGCCTGTTCTAGTCTATAATGACATCATGGTGTCAGGCCGTGGGGATTCCTTTTTCATCCGGACCCACTTTACATATTTGAAGGAGACTCCTCAGAGCCTGGGCTTCAGCAGAGGAGACATCTTTAAGGTGGTGGACACGCTGTACGATGGCAAACTTGGCAACTGGCTAGCTGTTCGTATTGGCAAGGACAAGCAGATGCAGGAGAAAGGCATCATCCCCAACAAGAGCAGGTACTGTTAGGTGTCTGTAGCTGTGGGGAGCACGTTTCCTTTTGCAATGTGATCTCCAGCCAGCACTGGCACACTCAAAGGTCAGATGGCAAATCTGTGAATAATTCTTTAAACCAGTAAACTTGTCACATCACTCGATGCACACGGGCACGTGTCTTGTTTTTGAAACCGTGATGTCAGGATGAAGCCAAACAAATCTTCATTTTAGGAGAAACGACAGCAGTCAGATAAACATGTTCAACTATCCCACATTTGGTGTCTGCAGCAATGCTGGCTGTCAGTCTGTGCTGCTGGTATCAAAGTTAAACAACATCTCACATAGTTCTTGTCTTGAGTCATTTCACAATAAAAGCATTTAAATGCAAAAGGGGCTGCATCACGGCAAAGACTTTCATTGTGAAAGTCACAGCGTCATTGTTCCATAAAGCCCAACAGTGAGATGAGTACACAAAATTTTGACAATTTGGATCAAATTCAAGTAAATGTTAAAAATGTTAAAATCTTGTCTGTGTGGATTGACCTGTGTTCAGGGGCGGCTCCACGTGGGGGGAGATTATTATTTTAAACATTTTGTGTTATGTCTTAAGTCCCTCCAAATAATGTATATACTCTATCACTTTTGATTTTCATATGTTTTATAATAAAAAGTCATTCTTAGGAAAGATATGAAATACTATATTGAAATAATGTGGGTTTATGAAGAGCACTGCTGCTTGCCTCAAACACCTTCTGCCATCAGAGCAGCAATGCTGGCACACAGACTGGACTCTTCCATCACAGACCCAAAACACATGGGACAAAAGGTCATCTCACAACCCTCTTGTGTGGGTTCAGAGGGTGTCCCCCTTCACCTACTTTTTCTGGGTCAGTTTTGGTTCCGTGTGTCAAACAGGCCCTTTAGGTGTACATCCTTCACTGTGCCATTGGTTGATAAATTATCACAGACTCTAGATATTTACAATATACTGTAACTTCACCAGACATCCCTCTCGCATAAGTTAAGAAGGTGTCAACCACAATCTACTTCTTGTGTCAAATCTGGGTACATGCTTAAAAATTAGTGTTTGTCGTGCCATTACATGACATCAAATAATTGCAATCCCACCTGACAATCACCTGACAATCCTCTCTCATAGGTTCAGGAGATGCTGACCTCTATGTACTTGTTCTGGGTTAAATCCTGGTCAGCATATACACACCTAGTAGGGATTATACTATGATGATGTAATGTCAAGGCACCAAATTTTGTATCCCGAACATACTTTGATGTTGCACTTAAAATGTTGGTTTGGCTGTCCTGTCAGGGCAGAGCAGATGGCCAGTGTTCAGCGCTGTGATAAAGCAAACCCTGGTGACCGAGCTGACTTCTGGCGGTTGCGAAGCCAGCGTGTCGGGAAGAGGAAAGATGTGAAGAAGGCCCGGGAAACCTTGAGCACTCAGACTCTGGCCACCCGCTTCCCAGCCTATGAACGCGTGGTGCTCCGTGAAGGTAGGTACCATACCAGCTGAGTAATCCATTGCTGTATGAGCAGTTTACGTAGCCCCCGCCCCCCCACAAAAAAGTGTTGACTTGAATAATATTTGTGAGCACAAACTAATTTCAGACTAGTATACAACTGAGAAACACACCACAGAATTAACAAACTGATTTCTCACTTGCCAACTGTCTCCTGGAGAAGGTAAGATGTGGAATATCAAATGCTGTGTCATTCCAGCTGGTTTTCGCCGTCCTGTTGTGCTGTTCGGACCTATCGCCGATGCTGCAAATGAGAAACTTGCCAGTGAGATGCCGGATCTGTTTGTTATTGCCAGTGAGTCTCTTTCACCTTCTTTACCTCCATCACAGAGATAATGTGGTCATTGGTGTTTGTTCACATGTGGGTTTGACAGTCAGTTGTCAGGATTAATCCAAAAGTTTTCATATAATCTCCATACCCCATTAATTTTAGTGTAGACCATGACCTTAATTCTGGAGTTTTTTTTCTTTCTTTCTTCAACATAACTAGATGGTCGTCATCATCTTCTTCTTGTTCTTTGTTCTTCTTCTTTCTCCTTCTTCTTCTTCTTCATATGGTCCAGGTCTAAGCAGGTTAGAGTTCAGTGTCTTGCTCAAGTGCACACATGGATATTTGGGGATTAAACCCTTTGGGTAATGGACAAGCCACTTTAATTCTTGAGCTAAAGTCACCCTCATTTCTTTTTAAAGTTGTTAAATTTCTCAAACACAAATACTTTAATCTTGAAGATCCTGTAAGACCTGTTACAATTCAGTGATGACACTGTTATTGTTCTCATTGTCACAGGGTGTTCAGTTTTTATCAGAAGGACTTAATCTCTAATTACTGTCTCTCCACATGTCTCCACATTTCTTCCTTGTGCTGTTGGATAGTCACACATTCCTGTTACGGCGTTACATTTTGTGTTGTTTCCCTGTTTTTAGAAACGGAGCCAAAAGATGCCGGCTCTGAGAAATCCTCAGGAGTCGTTCGCCTGAACACAATTCGTCAAATCATCGAGCAGGTAACCGCTCGGGACCCAAACTGCCAGTGATCTCATTTATTTATAGGTGGTGGCCAAGTGGTTAGTGTCCTTTGTTTCAGTGCAAAAGATTCCTGGTTCAAACCCCACCCCTGCCATCTTTCTCCATGTAATGTAGAAATGCGTCAGGAAGGGCATCCGGTGTAAAACTTGTGCCAAATCAACATGTAGATCCACCTCGGATTTGCTGTGGTGACCCCGAGTAAAAACAAGGGAGCAGCTGAAGAGACTTACTTTTTATTGTCCCTAAAATGCAAATTTTAAAGCATTTCTGATCACCTCTTTCAGGCTGAAAAAGTTATGTGGTAGTGAAAATTAAATGAACCCTTCAATTTTGGGGTGTATCCAAAATAGCATTGTAAGTTTTTGCAGATGTACATCTGCTCCAATGGTTGTTCTTATTGTATCAACGCACCACAGTCTTTGCTAATATCTGAGAACACAACAGCATCAGTGCTGCAGTGTCCAACAGAACATCAGTGCAGGAGTGGTGGAACGATTACTCATGTTGAAAAAAAACCTCTAGTTTAAACAGATTAAAATTCTTTAACTGAGGTGAAACCTTTGCACAACTGTGCTAAGCACAGCAAGTTGTGGTTGACCCTGGAAGATGTTAATGTCAGAAACAAATTCACATTTACAGAAGACACTGAATAAAATTCTTATTGCCAGGTTTAGGGAAAGCCTAGGAAAGCAACGGGTGAAGGAACAGGTACCATATTTTCCAGACTTTGTGTTGCACTGTAGTTTTAGTAGCATCTGCCAAAAAATGTGTCATAAAGGGAAAAAAAATCCAAGTTGCATCGGTCTTCAAGTTACATTCATGTTTATGACATGGAGATACCTATCGCTTTATTCACCGAAAAGCAAAATTAATTGAATAAGCACATTATTTATTTATAATGCAACGACTGCATAAGAAGTGCGAGCTAATGGGCTAATCAATGTTACTGTACAAGCCACAAAGAATTCAGGAGTAAGCTGATTCTTGTTGCCACTGAACAGATGAAAATTCCAACAAGTGGTTAAATGCATGCACATTTACCTTACTTAATAATGTAGTAAGTGGCAAGTGTCTATATTAGATTAAATAGAATTTCATTAATCCCTTGGGAAGACTCCCACAGGGAAATTGATTTTTCAGCAGCATTGGACAGCAGCACACAGGGTAAGAAGCACACAGAGTATCAAAAGCAGGAGTAAGAAACGATTTGCAAAAAGTAAATACAAATATAGATACCAGAGCTACTGTCTTACTGGCTACAACTGCTCCTCTCCTTCCCGTCCTCTGTCTTCCTGTTACTCCTCCTCCTCGTGAGTGAGGAGTTCTACAGTCTGATGGTCTGAGGGACAAAGGAGTTTTTCAGTCTGTTGGTCCTGCTCTTGGGAAGGAGCAGTCTGTGGCTGAAGAGGCTCCTCTGGTTGCTGATGACGGTGTGCAGAGGCTGACTGGCATCGTCCATAATTTTCAGCAGTTTGTCCAGTGTTCTCTTCTCTGCCACAGTCACCAGAGAGTCCAGCTTCATGCCAATCACAGAGCCAGCACGCCTGATCAGTTTGTCCAGCCTGGATGTGTCCCCCCCCCTTTTAAAATGTTTATACAAAGTGGAAACAAGTTGAGTAAGGTTATTCCCTCTTTAGTCAAGACGTTGTTTTTCAGTTTGAGAGCATGCTTTAATAATCTCACGTTCTCTCAGACACAGTACGTCCTCCTCATTTAGATTTTCTTGTTTTTAAGATAAGATCAACTTTATTTATCCCGAAGGAAATTATTTTGCTTGAGTACCGAAACCGTAAACCGCGAACAATGTTTTTTTTATTGGGGGGTGGGGGGGGTTTACAGTAAGTACAACAAATTTATGTGAAATGATTGGAAGACATTTGCACGAGATGTTCGACAGTATTTCACATAACTCAGAGTAACTGAATACCTCTGTTCATTATGTATTCATTCTGCGGGGGGGGGTGAATTATACAGTCTGATTACCACACGTAGGAAAGACCACCTGTGGCGTTCTGTGGTGCACCTCGGTGGTCTCATTGTGTGGCTTTAGGTCCTCTGACAGGACGTCAGAGTGGCATGCAGGGGGTGGGAGGTGGTGTCCAGGATGCCGAACAGTTTCCTCAACATCCTCCTTTTTGACACCTTGACCACAGCTCAACCCCCAGGACAGAGCCAGCTCTCCTAATGAGCTTGTTAAGTCTGTTCATGTCAGCTGCCTTCAGCCTGCTGCCCAGCACAAAGCAGCGTAGATGGTGATGCTGGAGACCACCAATTGATAAAACATCTGCAACATATTTCTGCAGACATTGAAAGATCTGAGACTTCTGAAGAAGTCCAGTCCAGTTTGTTGTCTATGTGGACACCCAGGTACTTGTAGTAGTCCACAATGTCCACCTCAGTTCCATTGATGGTAAGTGGGTTCGGATGGATCTTCAGTCTTCTGAAGTCCACCATCAGCTCCTTCGTCTTAGATACGTTGAGCTGCAGGGGGTTGAGTCCACACCACTCCACAAACCTGTCCACCACACTCCCGTACTCAGCCTCCTGGTCACTGCCAATGGAGCCCACAATTGCAGAGTCATTCAAAAACTTCTGCAGGTGGCAGGACTGTGGCCAGAACCTGTAGTCTGAGGTGTAGAGTGTGAACAGGGAGGGAGACAGGACCGTCCCCTGTGGTGCGCCCGTGCTGCTCCTGATGGTGTCGGACATAATGTCTGAAAGCCTCACATACTGTGGACGGCCTGTGAGGTAGTTGATGATCCAGGCCACTAGTGGAGCCTTCACCTTCATGTCCCGTAGCTTATAGCTGAGTAAGTCAGGCCGGATGGTGTTGAACGCACTGGAGAAGTTGAAGAACGTGACTCTCACAGTGCTGCCTGCCTCCTCCAGGTGAGAATAAGCTCTGTGCAGCATGAAGATGATGGCATCCTCTACTCCCCTGTTGGGCTGGTCTGCAAACTGCAGGGGGTCCACCAGTGATTCCATGACTGTGCAGAGGTGCTGCAGCATTTGGGATGAAAAAGGGTGTAGTCATTTTTTAAAAGGGTGTGGTCATTTTGGGGCTGTTAGTCCTGGATAGAGATTTTGGCACATATCCCAAGTTGTTCATTGGGGTCATATTAGTCTCGAATGGTTGAGTTAGCTTCTCCTACATGATGTGCATACATGTCTCAGTTAGGCCCTCTACTATTTACACTGGTTGGCATCCAGCCACATACACTGCAAGTAGAAAACCCACAGTGACTTGAAGAAGACATCCTGCAGTGACAGATCTCTTTCGATTGACTTTTATAGGCTGTGACCCTAAAAATCTTGTGTACTTTGTTTCCTCATTTTGTATAGGACAAGCATGCCCTCCTGGATGTGACACCCAAAGCAGTGGACACCCTGAATTACACCCAGTGGTACCCCATTGTCATCTTCTTCAACCCAGACAGCAAGCATGGCATCAAGACCCTGAGGCAGCGGGTCATCCCCAATTCCAATCGAAGTGCCCGCAAACTGTACGAACAGGCTCTCAAACTGAGAAAAACCTGCTCTCACTTATTCACAGGTCGGTGCAGGATACATCACATACTCAAGGGATTTCTTTTCTTTTGGGGGGGGGGGGGGGGGGGGGTTTGTTTGTTTGTTTTTTGTTTTACCACTTGCTGCAAATGCAAGCTAAAGTTAGTTGAGCAAGTGCATATGGAAATAACTGGTCACGTCCACAATCCTCAATATATCTCCAACATTGTGACACAATGGCTTTCAGACAACAAATTGAAATTTTCAGAGTGGCCAGTTCAAAGCCCTGACATGAATCACAGAGTGTGCCTGGAATGAACTGAAAGACATGTCGTAGCCCTGCTTGGTTTATACCCTTTCTTTATTTATTAGCGTTTACGTAGGGGGTTCGTAATATGACATTACCAATTCGCTCAAAATTCACGTTGTCTAGGAAAAAAATGAATAAATAGTTCCCCTGAAGGGAACGTTTTTTAAAAAGAGCAGACAGACGTGAACTACTAATGACAGCGACATCATAGATCATGTGGAGGCTTCCCCAGACTTGCACAAGGTATTATGGGAAGGAGACAGTGACAGCCAATCAGGGTCGAGAGGCACCGTGATGTTACTGGCTGGTGTCTCTCTGACTGCTAATGCAGCATGGTGAAAGAGTCTCCAAAACCACAGCGTTTCTGTGTAAAGCCAACATGTTTCTCAGCTATTATGTAAAAGCTAATGAAAAATAAACACTTTTAAAATGAAAAATGCTGTTTTTGTAACCTGATAACACCTCTGGAGTGATTTACAAGACATACTAAGGATGTCAGCATCACACATCACATCAAGATTAATTCTGGTCTTTTCAAAAGCTCATGCACGCACGCACACACACATACACACACATAGACGTCCTCCAGCAGACAGCATTAAAAAAGAGAAAATGTTTATGGAATTCCCGCCAGATGAATATGTTCTCTTGACTAAAATGTGCTGTAATTTTACAAGATATTTCAAAAATAAACTGACGTTATAATGGCATTAATGACATAATAGATTTCAGGAGGAACTAAATTTTTGTGTGGACCTCTAGCTTTAAAGTTAAACAGTTAAGCTCACTCACTCATCTTCAGCAGCTTACTCCAATTTAGGGCCACAGGGACCTGGAGCCTATCCCAGCAGTCATAGGGTGTGAGGCCGGGTTCACCCAGGATACGATGCCAGTCTGTCACAGGGCCCAGTTAAGAAGCTTTGCCACCAACAGCTGTCAGTATATACATATATAAAGTCTTAAGTTGTTTCCTCTTTGTTCATTCAGCTGTCATAGATCTGAACTCGGCCAATGACGCCTGGTATGGCAGCATCAAAGACACCATCAGAGAGCAGCAGATGCAAGCGGTCTGGGTTTCTGACTGCAAGGTAAACACACAAACGGGTTTCCAGTGCATACGGTGCGTCCCGAAAGTATTCACAGCGTGTCACGTTTTCCACATTTTATGTTACAGCCTTATTCCAAAATGGATGAAATTCTTTCTTGTTTTTCTTCCCTCACAACTGCATGCACAATACCCCATAATGACGATGCGAAAACTTTTTTTTTCTTTTTAGATTTTTGCAAATTAAAAAAAACACGAAGAAATCACATGTACATAAACATATGCAGCCTTTGCCACAAAGCTCAAAATTGAGCTCAAGTGCATCATCCTTGAGATGTTTCTACAGTGATGGAAGTTTTCCAGAAATTTCTGGAAATCCAGGTTTTTACTTGTTTTTGTTTCCCTGGCCCACGTTGGATTTAGTCTGTGATCTGTCTTCACAATGTTTGTATTTATAAAATTGTTCAGAAACGTCCCTGATGAGACGTCACAGTGCAAATTAAGTCTCGTGTTTTCACGTCCTGATCCGAGACTGAAGGATAATGTTACGCGGCATTGCTCGACCACACAACAGTGAATGAGAGGTGCTCTTAAAGATTTAAGGAATAGCCCTGTTGTGTCTGAGGATTTGCAGACGTTAATGCTGGATTTTACAGTTGGAAATTGAGTAACAAGGGGGATAGTAATAGTGCCTTCATCCCAAACTGGAAATTCTGTGAGCAGACCCACAGATTTCTCCATCTCGTCAACTGCATTGAGTAATTCTGTATCAGAATCCACATCAGTACTTTCGTATGGTAGCTTAATTTCACCCATTTCAGCATCGTCGTCGCTCCGCCAGTTTCTCTCGCGCTCAGCTGACATTGCGATTATTGACATCTGCATAGCAAGGCGGTCAGGGCGTGGAGTAAAACATCAAACGTGAAACGGTCGAATATTTTACCACCGCCAACGCAATTTTTTTTGTGGACCATATGTAATTGGATTAGCATTTAAAATGTTGTGTGAAATATTAATGTGAATTAAAATATGATAAACATTTAACACACTTGTAGAAGTCAGAGATTGAAGTGAAAAACGTTTGTGTCATTTTGCTCAACACTTAGGTTGTGATTGTTCCAGAAATGCTGATGTCATCACTGGATGGAAAAATCTGTATCATGTACAACTTGTATCATGATGACACAAGTTGGGTGAAAAGACTTTTCCTGGGGTGACCTTGACCTCCGTTTTAAGGTCACCAGTGGTTGCATTTGTTTTGAAGGCTGGCGACCGTGACCGACTTTTTATGGTCACTGTTTGTCACATCCTCTAAATAAATATTATGCCAATCTCCAATTTTTTCATTGTATATCCCAGTTTACATCAAACACATAAGGCTTCAACCAAATACCCACCCCATACAAGTACATACACTCAGCAAAAATATAAACGCAACACTTTTGGTTTTGCTCCCATTTTGTATGAGATGAACTCAAAGATCTAAAACTTTTTCCACATACACAATATCACCATTTCCCTCAATATTGTTCACAAACCAGTCTAAATCTGTGATAGTGAGCACTTCTCCTTTGCTGAGATAATCCATCCCACCTCACAGGTGTGCCATATCAAGATGCTGATTAGACACCGTGATTAGTGCACAGGTGTGCCTTAGACTGCCCACAATAAAAGGCCACTCTGAAAGGTGCAGTTTTATCACACAGCACAATGCCACAGATGTCGCAAGATTTGAGGGAGCGTGCAATTGGCATGCTGACAGCAGGAATGTCAACCAGAGCTGTTGCTCGTGTATTGAATGTTCATTTCTCTACCATAAGCCATCTCTAAAGGTGTTTCAGAGAATTTGGCCGTACATCCAACCACCCTCACAACCGCAGACCACGTGTAACCACACCAGCCCAGGACCTCCACATCCAGCATGTTCACCTCCAAGATCGTCTGAGACCAGCCACTCGGACAGCTGCTGAAACAATCGGTTTGCATAACCAAAGAATTTCTGCACAAACTGTCAGAAACCGTCTCAGGGAAGCTCATCTGCATGCTCATCATGCTCGTCATCATCCTCATCGGGGTCTCGACCTGACTCCAGTTCGTCATCGTAACCGACTTGAGTGGGCAAATGCTCACATTCGCTGGTGTTTGGCACGTTGGAGAGGTGTTCTCTTCACAGATGAATCCCGGTTCACACTGTTCAGGGCAGATGGCAGACAGCGTGTGTGGCGTCGTGTGGGTGAGCGGTTTTCTGATGTCAATGTTGTGGATCGAGTGGCCCATGGTGGCGGTGGGGTTATGGTATGGGCAGGCGTCTGTTATGGACGAAGAACACAGGTGCATTTTATTGATGGCATTTTGAATGCACAGAGATACCGTGACGAGATCCTGAGGCCCATTGTTGTGCCATACATCCAAGAACATCACCTCATCTTGCAGCAGGATAATGCACGGCCCCATGTTGCAAGGATCTGTACACAATTCTTGGAAGCTGAAAATGTCCCAGTTCTTGCATGGCCGGCATACTCACCGGACATGTCACCCATTGAGCATGTTTGGGATGCTCTGGACCGGCGTATACGACAGCGTGTACCAGTTCCTGCCAATATCCAGCAACTTCGCACAGCCATTGAAGAGGAGTGGACCAACATTCCACAGGCCACAATTGACAACCTGATCAACTCTATGCGAAGGAGATGTGTTGCACTGCATGAGGCAAATGGTGGTCACACCAGATACTGACTGGTATCCCCCCCCCCCCCCAATAAAACAAAACTGCAACTTTCAGAGTGGCCTTTTATTGTGGGCAGTCTAAGGCACACCTGTGCACTAATCATGGTGTCTAATCAGCATCTTGATATGGCACACCTGTGAGGTGGGATGGATTATCTCAGCAAAGGAGAAGTGCTCACTATCACAGATTTAGACTGGTTTGTGAACAATATTTGAGGGAAATGGTGATATTGTGTATGTGGAAAACGTTTTAGATCTTTGAGTTCATCTCATACAAAATGGGAGCAAAACCAAAAGTGTTGCGTTTATTTTTGTTGAGTGTATTACTGCACTTTGCATGGAAAATAATACTGTGCGCGAGGCATTTCGTGATGAATGTCTGTAGTTTTTTTAGTTTTTTTTATTGTTGTTGTTTTGTGTGTGTGGGGAAAATAGACTTGAACATGCACCAGAATGCATCTGATATTTGAAATTGTTGTGGGGGAGAACCCCCAGACCCCGTCAGGGACTTTGTGCTTCAGTCCTTGACAAAAACTTTTTTTTTTTCATGGCTCACTTTCATCACTTTTTCTACAGCTTAATTGGAGTCCACCTGGGTTAAATTCAGTTGATTGGACATTTGGAATGTATTTTCCATTGGCAAATCTGAAAGACTCTCAGACCATGAGAAACAAAATTCTCTGGTCTGATGAGACAAAAATGTAACTCTTTGGTGTGAATGTCAGGCGTCATGTTTGGAGGCAACAGGCACCATCCCTACAGTGAAGCATGGTGGTGGCAGCATCATGCTGTGGGGATGTTTTTCAGTGGCAGGAACTGGGAGACTAGTCAGGATTGAGGGAAAGATGAACGCAGCAATGTACAGAGACATCCTAGATGAAAACCTGCTCCAGAGCGGTCTTGACCTCAGACTTGGGCGATGGTTCATCTTTCAGCAGGTCAATGACCCTAAATACACAGCCAAGATATCAAAGGAGTGGCTTCAGGACAACTCTGTGAATGTCCTTGAGTGACACAGCCAGAGCCATTATGGGGTGTTGTGTGTACAATTTTGAGGGAAAAAAATTAATTTCATTCATTTCAAGATAAGGGTGTAACATAAAATGTGTAAAAAGTGAAGTGCTCTGAATACCTTCCGAATGCACTGTAAATAAATGTATATTACACACACAGAGTCTAGAACTCCCATCACCTTAATTTTGAGATCAGGTAACTAATACTGGCATGAGGTAAAGGACTGTGATACAACACCTTTAACCCAGGTCTTTAAAAATATAATTAAGAAGATAATGATTAGAACACTCAGTAGTATGCTTACCACTGTCATTTCTTGTCATTTCTGGTCTTGGTCCCTGACTAATGATCTTTGATATTCACTTTTGATTGTGAGCTCTGATCCTTAATCTTAATTACTCCTCTTTGAACCTGATTGCTGATCCTTGATCCATGACTCTGATCTTTCATCCTAACCTTTGATCCTGTTTGCTGACGTTTGGCTGTCATTGCTTTTCTTTGATCCTGATCACTACATTTGATTTGTAATACTTATCTTGGATCTTAATTCAAACATCTGAGAGTGCTTTCAGAACTTTGCTTCCTAATTAGGTCTTTGACCCTGTTCACTCAACTTTGGTCCTCATTTTCTGGTCTTTAATCCTGATCCTGGTCTCTGATTGTGAATGCTGATATTTCATCTTGATGACTGAACTTTGATCCTGGTTTCCAATTTTTCATCCTTCTTGCTGACCTTTGATCTTGTTCACTAACCTTTGGCCTTCTCCTTGATCTTCTGCCCTTTGAATCTTAATCACTGATCTTTGATCCTGTCCGCTCACCTTGGACCCTCATTGCTTCTTTTTGATCCTGATCACTAAACTTTGATCTGCCATGCTTATCTTTGATGCTAATTCATTTGAGAGTGCTTTGTCTTTTGATCCTGATTGTTGTCCTTTGGTCCAACTCTTGATCTAGAATCCCACCAAAATATGAGAAGCTCTTAATTTCTCAAAGTTTCTTTTCAGAGGTTCATTGTTTGTTTTTGTTTTTTTTTGCCCCATTACTTTGCAAACAGTTAAAACAACAAATAGATGGTGAGAACTTCACCTTCTCGGTGGAAGTTAAAATGTTCCTGGCTCTGTATCTGCTTCATTTCAATTCAGTTTCAATGTATTTTCATTTATATAGCGCCAAATCACAACAGAGTTGCCTCAAAGCGCTTCACACAGGTTAGGTCTAACCTTACCAACCCCCAGAGCAACAGTGGTAAGGAAAAACTCCCTCTGAGGAAGAAACCTCAAGCAGACCAGACTCAAAGGAGTGACCCTCTGCTTGGGCCGTGCTACAAACATAAATTACAGAACAATTCACAGAACAATTCACGGACGAATATACAAGAAATGCTATTGGCGCACAGGACAGGAGGATCGCCAACACGAATACAACTCCCATCTCTGGATGGAGCTGCACCTTAAACAGAGAGAAAAAACACAATCAGGCATCAGAAAAACAAAAAAAGAAGAAGAAAAAACTGTATAATTTGCCAGCATTAAACAACAAGAAAAACAGAGAAATACTAAGGTGATCGCCGGCCACTAGCCCTAAACTTCACTAAAAGACCCAGAATTTAGGTAAAGTTGAGGCCGCGGCCCGCTCCAATTACTAATAAATTAATTAAAACAGTAAAAAGCGTAAAACAAAACTGTACCAGTATGCTAGCCATATGAAAGGGAAAATAAGTGCGTCTTAAGTCTGGACTTGAAAGTCTCCACAGAATCTGACTGTTTTATTGACGCAGGGAGATTATTCCACAGAACAGGGGCACGATAAGAGAAAGCTCTGTGACCCGCAGACTTCTTATTCACCTTAGGGGACACAAAGTAGTCCTGCACCCTGAGAACATAAAGCCCGGGCCGGTACGTAAGGTTTAATTAGGTCAGCTAGGTAGGGAGATGCCAGTCCATGAATAATTTTATAGGTTAGTAGCAGAACCTTAAAATCTGATCTCACTGGGACAGGAAGCCAGTGAAGGGATGCCAAAATGGATGTAATGTGGTCGACCTTTCTGCTTTGTGTCAAAAGTCTGGCTGCAGCATTTTAAACCAATTGGAGAGCCCTAATGCTCGACTGCGGTAAACCAGAAAATACAACATTGTAGTAGTCCAATCTAGAAGAGATAAATGCATGGATCAGGGTCTCAGCATCAGCCATAGACAGGATGGGACGAATCTTCGCTATATTTCGCAGGTGGAAGAAAGCAGTCCTAGTAATATTTCTAATGTGGAGGCCAAAGGACAACGAAGGATCAAAAATTACCCCAGGGTTCCTCACTTTGTCAGTGTGATGTATGACACATGAGCCGAGGCTGAGCATTAACTGGTCAAATTGATGCCGATGTCTCACTGGACCAAGAACCATCATTTCAGTCTTATCAGAGTTTAAAAGTAGGAAGTTTCTAGACATCCAACTTCTCACTGCTGCAAGGCAATCTTCTAGGGATTTTATGTGAACGAGATTACCAGCAGTTATCGGCATGTATAACTGAGTATCATCTGCATAGCAGTGAAAGGTAATCCCAAAATGCCGCAATATGTGCCCAAGGGGTGCTGTATAAAGGGAGAAAAGCAGGGGGCCTAAGACAGATTCTTGTGGAACCCCAAATTTCATGTCACTAAGGTTAGAGGTAGTGTTACTGTACAAAACACAGTGAGAACGACTGGTCAAGTATGACGTCAGCGATGCAAGGGCACTCCCAGTAATCCCAAAATGATTTTCCAGCCTATCAAGTAGAATATGATGATCCACTGTATCAAATGCAGCACTGACATCTAACAGCAGCAAAACCGTAGTGGTGTCCGAATCCATTGTAAGCAGAAGATCATTCACCACTTTAGTGAGAGCCGTCTGTGTGAAATGATATTTTCTAAAAGCAGACTGCAGTGGCTCAAAGAGATTATTCTCAGTAAGATAGTCTACGAGCTGCCGTGACACCACTTTTTCCAGAATTTTAGAGAAAAATGATAGATTTGATATCGGCCGATAGTTTGTCAATACACTAGGGTCAAGATTAGGTTTCTTAAGTAATGGTTTAATCACTGCAGATTTGAAACATTTAGGAACAGATCCAGAAGTTAAAGAAAGATTAATCATTTCCAGCACAGTCGGCCCAAGAGTGGGCCACAGGTCCTTAAACAGTTTTGTTGGTATAGGATCAAATGAACAGGTTGTGGTTTTTGTTGACATTGAGTTTTGTCAGCATGCCTAGTAAGATACTGTAAAATTCTGTAAATCTAGGTAATACCTCAGTAGTGGCGCCCACATCAATAGCAGGGTGTAGTGGCTGGATTAAGGCATGCCGGGATATGTTTAACCTGATGTCTTCTATTTTCTTCCCAAAGTAATCTAGGAAATCTTGTGCTGTAAAAGGAGAGCGAGCTACAGGTGGTGTCCATGCAAAAGTGTTGCCACCGTGTCGAACAAGAACTTTGAGTTATGCTTGTTTTTGTTGATCAAATCAGAGTAGTAAGTCCGCTTTGTAGCCAATAATGCATGCTTATAGTCTAAGATAGCATCACGCCACGCAAGTTGAAATACTTCTAATTTTGAATGACGCCATTTCCGTTCTAGACCTCTTGCTTTATGCTTGAGGTCACGCAGATAATCATTGAACAAAGATGACTGTGATTTGAGGGGGTGCGGTTTTAACACAGGTGGTGCGGTTTTAACACAGGTGGTGCAATCATGTTGAGTGTAGTTTTGAGCACTGAGTTTAAACTATCCACAAGTCTGTCTACTGACTGGGTATTTGTCAAATGTGAAGCTAAGACATCAGGCAGTCTAGCTTCGAGTTGAGTCTTAGTTGAGGAGTTGATGCATTGCCGTAATGATATATAAGGTTGTTGTTCCACTAAACACGGCAGCGAAACTGTAAACTTAATAAGTGAGTGATCAGACACCACTGATGTAAGAGGCATGATGTCAATATTCGTGACAGCAATACCATGTGCGAGAACCAGATCTAGGGTATTTCCACTAATGTACGTCAAATCCCGAATGCATTGCCGAAATCCTAATGCATCCACAATTTCCATAAATGATTTGCAGAGGGGATCAGAAGGCTTATTTATATGAATGTTAAAGTCACCAATGATCAGAATGTTATCTAAACTAGTTGACAAGTTAGAGATGAATGCACCAAATTCATCTAAGAATTCAGAATATGGGCCAGGAGGCCTATATACAGTGACAAAGTAATATGGCTGATTTTTATTCTTCTGACCTTGGCAATGTGTAATATCCTGAGCAGAGCGGAGAATCAGATGCTCAAACGAGTGATATTTGTAACCCCCAACAGCTAATAAGCTAAACCTAGATTTATAAATAAGAGCAACACTCCCGCCTTGCTTCGCATCACGAGGGACGTGACTAAATGTATATGCTGGTGGGCAGGCCTCATTTAAGGGGAGGACAGCTGTAGGTTTAAGCCAGGTTTCACATAGCCCAATCATATCTAAGTGATGATCAATAATTAGATCATTGATCAACAATGATTTTGAGGACAGTGATCTTATGTTAATTAGACCCAGTCTAAGGACCTCCGTGGGGTTGACAGTTGAACTGTTTGGGTTTAGGGGTGGTTCCAGAGTAGCATATATAAGATGCCTAGAAGTAGGTTTAGGTTTAAGACATTCCATGCGCGTTGTAGGTAGCAGACCCAAAGTCTTTGCTATTGCTGGAACAACCACTGGACCATCCTCAGTTTCAACATCATCCAATATAGTAATGGGTATTAGGTTTGGAAAGCATATCCCTCTGATTTTTATGGACACGACTACGGAAGCAGGCCACAGTCTCAACTTGTTGAAATTCCCTCCCTGGCAAATAAACTACACTATCACCATAGTGGATTTTCTGCACTAAATTCCCTAAGCTAATGGATTCCACACCCACATTTGTCATAAGCCTTGCAGGGTCTCTAATCACCTGCTCCGTGGCCTGCTGTAGATTCCTAATGTTACCCTCCCTGTAGAGCTCTATCTATGTTCGCAGATAAGATGGCGGCGCCTTCCCCAGTAGGGTGGAGGCCATCCGGCATCAGCAAGCCACGGCGGCCCCAGAACAAAGGCCAGTTATCAATAAAGCTAAAGCCTTGATGTCTACAAAACTGCGCCAGCCACCTATTTAACGATGTCAGCCTGCTAAACGCCTCATCAGTACCCCGGTTCAGTCCAGTCATAAAAGAGGGAGACACCTTTATTCAAGCATCTGTTGTTTTAAATGTAACGTGAGTAACGCTGGAATTGCCCAACATGCTAAACGCCTCATCACTACCCAGGGAGGAGAGGGGACCAGAGACTATTAATCGATGCCGACACATCTTTCTGGCAAGGTCACAAGTTCTCTCTATGTCCATTTTTGTGACCTCTGAGTGCTTCATCCTGATTTCATTGGTGCCAACATGAATAACTGTGTGACTCTATCTCATGTCATGTTCCTTCGTCTGTCTTCCCTTCTGCAGCGTCAGCACCCTAAGATGAGATGCAATGTCAGGAGCTCTGGCCCCAGGAATACATTTAACGTCAGCCGGCGTCTGTAACCTGACTTTGCGGGTGATAGAATCCCTTGTCACTAAAGTCCGGTGTTTCGGCCTGGAGACAGGAGTGGAAGTCATTTGTGGGCTCAGAGAATTCACATCTGGCAAATCCAAGGGGGAGAACTGATTCACAGGTCGCACTGGCGAGTGTGATCGGGGTGCCATAACCAGGCACCAAGCCCTACGGGGCTTCCTCCGCCTAGCCACAGTCCGAAAGTCGTCCTCCACAGCCGGCGTTTCTAAGCTGATGCTAATGGGCTCGCTAGCTGGCCCAACACTAACCTCATCTGGAGTGCCCGTAACATCTAAATCCACTGCGCTAAGAAGCTGCTCTAACTTACGGACACGGCTCTCTAAGAGAGCCACCCTATCTTCCAACATCACGCAGAATTTACGGAGGGGTTGTGCAGCCAGTACATTCTGAGTGCCGGTCCCAAGCCCGGATAAATGAGGAGGGTTGCGTCAGGAAGGGCATCCGGCGTAAAACAAGCCAACCCAACTATGCAGACTCAGAATCGAACTCCCATACCGGATCGGTCGCGGCCCGGGTTAACAACGTCCGCCACCAGTGCTATTGCCCAACAGGGTGCCGGTGGAAATTGGGCTACTGCTGGGCGAAGACGACAAAGAAGAGGAGGAAAACATTGCCACGAACAGCGGGAGAAGAAGAAAACTAGAAGGGTGGAAATGAGAGTGGGGACTTTGAATGTTGGTAGTATGACTGGTAAAGGGAGAGAGCTGGCTGATATGATGGAAAGGAGAAAGGTAGACATATTGTGTGTGCAAGAGACCAAGTGGAAGGGAAGTAAGAGCAGGAGCATTGGCAGTGGGTACAAGTTGTTGTACCATGGTGAGGACAGGAAGAGAAATGGTGTTGGGGTCATTTTAAAGGAAGAGTATGTTAAGTGTGTTGGAGGTTAAGCGAGTGTCTGACAGGGTGATGAGTGTGAAGTTGGAAATTGAAGGGGTGATGATGAATATCATCAGTGCATATGCCCCACAGGTAGGTTGTGAGATGAAGGAGAAAGAAGATTTCTGGAGTGTGTTAGATGAGGTGGTGGAGAGTGTGTCCAAGCATGAAAGAGTGGTGATAGGAGCAGACTTCAATGGGCATGTTGGTGAAGGGAACAGAGGTGATGAGGAAGTAATGGGTAGATATGGTATCAAGGATAGGAATGGGGAAGGACAGATGGTAGTTGATTTTGCAAAAAGGATGGAAATGGCTGTGGTGAATACCTACTTTAAGAAAAGGGAGGAGCACAGGGTAACATATAAGAGTGGAGGAAGGTGCACACAGGTGGACTACATTCTTTATAGGAGATGCAAGCTAAAAGAAATCACAGACTGTAAGGTAGTAGCAGGAGAGAGTGTCACTAGACAGCATAGGATGGTTGTTTGTAGGATGACTTTAGAGGTAAAGAAGAAGAAGAGAGTGAGAGCTCAACAAAGGATCAGATGGTGGAAGCTGAAGGAGGAAGACTGTTGTGTGAAATTTAGCGAGCAGGTGAGAGAAGCACTAGTTGGAGGGGAAGCAGTTTTGGACCACTGGAAAAGTACTGCAGATGTGGTGAGGGAGACAGCTAGGGCAGTACTGGGTATGACATCTGGACAGTGGAAAGAAGACAAGGAGACTTGGTGGTGGAATGAAGAGGTCCAGGAAAGCATAAGGAGAAAGAGGTTGGCAAAAAAGTTTTGGGATAGTCGGAGAGATGAAGAAAGTAGACAGGAGTACAAGGAGATGCGGCGTAAGGCGAGAAGAGAAGTGGCAAAAGCAAAGGAAAAGGCATGTTGCGAGCTGTACCAGAAGTTGAATAGTAAGGAAGGAGAAAAGGACTTGTACCGATTGGCCAGACAAAGGGACAGAGCTGGAAAGGATGTGCAGCAGGTTAGGGTGGTAAAAGATGCACATGGTAATGTGCTGACAAGTGAGGAGTGTGTGCTGAGAAGGTGGAGGGAATATTTTGAAGAGTTGATGAATAAAGAAAATGAGCGAGAGAAAAGGCTGGATGATGTGGTGAGAGTAAATCAGGAAGTAAAAGAGATTAGCAAGGAAGAAGTGAGGGCTGCTATGAAGAGGATGAAGAGTGGAAAGGCAGTTGGTCCAGATGACATTCCAGTGGAGGCATGGAAATGTCTAGGAGAGATGGCAGTAGAGTTTCTAACCAGATTGTTTAATAAAATCTTGGAAAGTGAGAGGATGCCTGAGGAGTGGAGACGAAGTGTGCTGGTTCCTATTTTCAAGAACAAGGGTGATGTGCAGAGCTGCAGTAACTACAGAGGCATAAAGCTGATCAGCCACAGCATGAAGTTATGGGAAAGAGTAGTAGAAGCTAGGCTTAGAAAACAGGTGAAGATCTGTGAGCAGCAATATGGTTTCAGGCCGAGAAAGAGCACTACAGATGCAATGTTTGCTCTGAGAATACTGTTTGAAAAGTACAGAGAAGGACAGAAAGAGTTACATTGTGTGTTTGTGGACTTAGAAAAAGCTTATGATAGGGTGCCAAGAGAAGAGTTGTGGCATTGTATGAGGAAGTCTGGAGTGGCAGAGAAGTATGTTAGGGTAGTGCAGGACATGTACAAGAATAGTGTGACAGCGGTGAGATGCGCAGTTGGAATGACACTCATTCAAGGTGGAGGTGGGATTACACCAGGGATCAGCTCTGAGTCCTTTCTTGTTTGCAGTGGTGATGGACAGGTTGACAGATGAGATCAGACAGGAGTCCCCATGGACTATGTTTGCAGATGACATTGTGATCTGTAGTGAGAGTAGAGAGCAAGTTGAGTCTAGTCTGGTGAAGTGGAGATATGCTTTGGAGAGAAGGGGAATGAAAGTCAGTAGAAGCAAGACTGAGTACATGTGTGTGTGAATGAGAGGGAGCCCAGTGGAATAGTGCAGTTACAAGGAGTAGAAGTGGTGAAAGTAGATGAGTTTAAATATTTGGGGTCAGCTGTTCAAAGTAATGGAGAGTGTGGTAGAGAGGTGAAGAAGAGAGTGCAGGCAGGGTGGAGTGGTTGGAGAAAGGTGGCAGGAGTGATTTGTGACCGAAGAATATCAGCAAGAGTGAAGGGGAAAGTTTACAAAACAGTAGTGAGACCAGCTATGTTGTATGGTTTAGAGACAGTGGCACTAACAAAAAGACAGGAGGCAGAGCTGGAGGGGGCAGAGTTGAAGATGTTGAGATTCTCTTTGGGAGTGACAAGAATGGACAAGATTAGGAATGAACATATCAGAGGGACAGGTCAGGTGGGACGGTTTGGAGACAAAGTCAGAGAGGCGAGATTGAGATGGTTTGGACATGTGCAGAGGAGGGACCCAGGGTATATAGGGAGAAGGATGCTGAGGATGGAGCCACCAGGCAGGAGGAGAAGAGGGAGACCAAAGAGGAGGTTCATGGATGTGCTGAGAGAGGACATGCAGGTGGTTGGTGTGACAGAGGAAGATACAGAGGACAGGGTGAGATGGAAACGATTGATCTGCTGTGGCGACCCCTAACGGGAACAGCCGAAATACAAAGAAGAAAAAGTAAAGTGGAATTAGTAGTGTACTTTGTGCACTAAGAAATTCAAGAATGTAGCCAAGCAAACACGAGGTAACCAATAATGGATCAGCTAACCACGCCTAAGGCTCACACAGATGCAAATAAATTTATTAAAATTCACAGCAGTTACACTGAAAAACTAACAGAAGTATTAAACAGGTTAAAAAAAAGCAGCAGCTATAAAATACACTAAACAGTTAATTAACTAACAGGAGTGTTTAAAAAAAAAAAATGAAATGAAAAAATGATGACGGGGGTCCGAAATAGCTAACGCAAGCTAACGCTGGCCGCTCCTAAGTTTTTACACTGGAGTAAAATAATTACTTAAAATTCACAGCAGTTCAACTGAAAAATTAACAGAAGTATTAAACGGGTAGAAAAGAAACAGCTATAAAAAGTAACAACGGAGAGGGGAGGGGTCGACCTAGCTAGCGAAAGCTAACCGCTAGCGAATGCTAACCGCTAGCGAATGCTAACTATTAGTGATTCACAACAGGACTGTTGTTAAATAACGTTCAGAGTAGATACAACTAATAACCAGAAGAGTGCTAAACAGAAATAAAAGAAGCGTATACAACCGTGTGAAGTTCAGAGTGGCGTCACAGCAACAAACAATCCGTCAGAAGCAAGTCCATGACACAAAGTCAAAGCCTGCACCAGCCTAGTTTCACGTTCATGTGTTCATGTTTTCTTGAGATGTTGAGCAAACAGACACCAGGAAGCAGAACCAGATTGTTATATTGTTTAACAAAAAGCAACTGATGCAGCTGATCCCTGGATGCTGATCAACATCCAGGGAATCTTTTTTTTTTTATCATTTATGCTCCCCCCAGTTCAATACATATTTCAAAGTTGATCTGAAATTTGTTTGTTAATAATGTTGCTTTGCGGCCACACGTGATCAGAGTACAACTAGAGTTGCATCAGGAGGGGCATCAGGCGTGTAAAACCTCTGCTGATCTCTACTGAATCCGGTGTCGCCGACCGGACAGTCCCGCCCAAAAATCAGTCTGCCCTGCCTTCACTGCGCATGTGTCATTAGCCACATTTCACAGATTATCACCTCTTTTCTGCTTCAAACTGCACTCCAGAAAAAATAGTAGTTGTGCGCACATCCAATTCTGATTAGGCCAAGTGCAGGATAATCAAGAATAGCAGACAAAAAAGAAAAGAAAATCTGCACTGAGATCAAAACGTTGCTTTTTTTGTGTCAAAGATTTTGGGAGCTTTACTGGTGTGAGGATTTTCTTTCCTTTTTTGTCAAACTGCAGTCCAGTCATCATCTGTCTCAGTGACAGATATCTGAAGCTTTTTTTACAACAATCATTTCCACATAAATTCAGCATTATTTCATCATAAAAGACAGAGGAAGCGATCAGAGCACCGTAGCGACACGGACTGCTAGCTGTTATGTTCACTGTGCGTCTGTCATTTCAAAGCATCAGCAAATATCACCTCTTTTCTACTTAAAATGGCCTTTGTTTCTGCTTAAAATTGACTTTAGAATGATTTGAGAGGTTTTACTTTGTCATCTGATGGTTAATAATCACAATATTCCACTTGACTGCTTTGGGTGAAGAGAGTGGAGGCAGGGCGGACCAGTTTTTAGGGGCGGACTGTTCGGTCTGTGACACCGGTGTGGTGACCCCAAGCCACAGGGGAGCCAAAACAAACAAACACCTATTGAGTGTTGTTAGTGTAGCGGCATATTTGAGGTTCTGTAACGTTCTAACCACACACTTCTGTCTCTGCGCGCTCTGGGCGTGCTCACTGTGGGTCTTTGTACTTTCTGCCAGTGGTGCTCTACAGCTCGGCTCTGTTTGTCTTTCTCTCTTGTCTTGTTCTTGTGCTATCCATCTGTCCATCCTTCTTTCCTGTACACCCAAGATCCATCATGTGTCTCTTCTAGCTGGAGGGAGTAGAGACTGATCTGGACTGCCAGGACGTGGAACACCTGTCGTACCTGTCCGCCATGTCCGCTGACTACCTCAGCATGGACAGCCGACTGACCTCTGACCTGGAGGACACAGCGGATGAGGGCGGAGCCTACACTGACAATGAGCCAGACGCGGAGATGATCCACATTTCTGCCATAAGCCGTTCATCCGAGCCAGTCACAGCTGAGGAGGTCATCATCAAACAAACACACACACACACACACACGCACACACACACATATTTTACCAGGCTGGTATTACACAACATCATATTCATTTATTTTTTTTACCACAAACATAAAGAGAATCATTCATATTAATTGCTGCATGAATGCAGTTAATACTGTTATTGTATTATTATTATTATTATTAAAATATAAGGTGTCATGGATAGAGAAATTGGAGGAAAATGTAAAAAGATTAAAGGAATATATAAAAAGACATTATTCAACAGAATATCCAGGCAGATCTGTTAAGTATTTGGACAGTGACACCACTATGGAGTTAAAATGAAACCATCAGGATGTGCTTAGAGTGGAGACTTGTCACTTTAATTTAAGGGGTTTAACACAAATACCCTAGTTGCTCTGGTTTGTAGTGAGCGCCTTGTACAGCAGCACCCTCACATCGGGGTGAATGTGAGGCATTTGTAAAGCGCTTTGAGCGTCTGATGCAGATGGAAAAGCGCTATATGAATGCAGTCCATTTACCATTTGCCACCATTCTTAATATACACAGTCACTCGATATTCAGAGGTAATTGGCCAAAACACATATAAGGATTATTTTTAATGTATATCATCACTTTTACAGCCAGACATCTTTAGACATGTCGGGATGGAGATGCAAACATTTTCAAGTCCCTAATTAAGGTTTAAGGGCCCAGTCACATGGCACACGTGTTAGGTGAATGATGGAAAATAAGTCACAAAGACACAAACTGTCGAGAAAAAGTGGACGAATGAGCCTGCACTTCTCCATTCACCGATAAGCCTGCGAGTGCAGAGTGCATAAAAGACCAAAACTAACAAAAGAAAAACGAAGTGAACGGCGACCTTCACGCTTTAATAAAAATCCAAATGAAACATTTGTGATGACGTGACTTGACAGTGGGTATCAGACCAAGCGCCAGCCTGTGAACATTTCTGCAGCCAGCCTGTGCTGTGCACAGCCACCTGCAGCTGCCACAGCTAGTTGTCTTAACAGCAGGTTTGTCTTCACTACAACAACGTGTGCGCACACATGCATGTTGCAGCCAGAGACAGCTGCAACGTGAGTAAATAGTTAAAGTAGTTGATCAAACGTTCTTGCCGCTATTGTTTCTGTATGAAAACGTTGCTTGGACGAGTCATGTTCAGCTTGTCGGAGCTTTAGTTATTGATCCGTTCAGCTAACATCAATGTTCGTGCAAGATGCTGGACTTGGGAGGTTGGACGAAGCTGGATGACAATCAAACGGAATGCTGACGGTACGGGAACTACAGGAACGATGAGGAACCATCAAGACAGAAAGCAAAACAGAATACGGCTGAATTGAGGTTGTTGTCAGGATTCGTTCACATTTTTCAACAGTTTGAAAATTCTGACGAAGCACCAGCTACAGGAACAAAGCTGTAGGACAGTTAAATGATGTCTCAGAAATTCAGTGTAAGTCCAGATTTTTTGTTTTGTTTTTGTTTTTTTTTTGCTTCGGTGTCCTCTGTTAGTGCCGTGTGACTGGGGCTGAAGAAATTCAAACATTATGGTAGAGCCCTGCACAGGACTAGTTTCTTCATCCCACTCCCGCTTGCACCCGCTCAGATTCGGACCATTACCACCCGCAGCATGTGTGTTAGACTCCCACCCATTCCCACAATGTGTATTTTCAATCCCACCCGCCCCTGTGAAACACTGAGAATTTATGCCTTCACAGTAATAGACTTGCATTGATTTTGTGTCTCCTCTCATCCTGCGGGAGAAAACATGTCATTCCGGCTGTTAATAAAGAGATTCATGGGGCTGTTTGTTTTGTTTCTTAAAGAAGGGTTCATGTATTTGTGCTCTGGTGCTCTTCCTGTTCGCTGCTCCTGTTAAATTAAAGACATTCTATTTAAGCTGAAAGCACCATGTGGGCACCGCATACGTTTACACGATTTTCCTTTGGTGACTGAATCATCCTGTTACTTCCAAACCCGCAGTGTATTTCTTTTAGACGCCCACTCCCACCTGCAGCAAAGTTCTAACCACCCAGGACCCGCAAGATTTGCACTGGGTCCCACGGGACTCAATTCTGATGCAGGCCTCTACCCTACGGTACTGTTTACTAAATCTGTCTGTAGTGACTGTGCAAGAAGAAGAATAGTGAAGGAAGCCACCAAGACACCTTGTCTGTTGCATAACTTCAAGTGCACCACAGACTAAAACAGTTAAATGTGGTCTATTAAACATTAGGTCTCTCTCTTCTAAGTCCCTGTTGGTAAATGATATAATAATTGATCAACATATTGATTTATTCTGCCTAACAGAAACCTGGTTACAGCAGGATGAATGTTTAGTTTAAATGAGTCAACACCCCCGTCACACTAACTGTCAGAATGCTCGAAGCACATGTCGAGGATGAGGATTAGCAGCAATCTTCCACTCCAGCTTGTTAATTAATCAAAGACCCAGACAGAGCTTTAATTCATTTGAAAGCTTGACTCTTAGTCTTGTCCATCCAAATTGGAAGTCCCAAAAACCAGTTTTATTTGTTATTATCTATCGTCCACCTGGTCGTTACTGTGAGTTTCTTTGTGATTTTTCAAACCTTTTGTCTGACTTAGTGCTTAGCTCAGAGAGATAATTAAAAAATAAGGTAATTATAGTGGGTGATTTTAACATCCACATAGATGCTGAGAATGACAGCCTCAACACTGCATTTAATCTATTATTAGACTCAGTTGGCTTCGCTCAAAATGTAAATGAGCCCACCCACCACTTTAACCACACTTTAATTGAAGACTTAACAGTATTCCCTGAAAACCCCTTTTTGTCTGATCATTTCTTAATAACATTTACATTTACTTTAATGGACTACCCAGCAGTGGGGAATAAGTTTCATTACAGTAGTGTGGAGTGGAGGCTTCGCTCGTAAAGACTGATTCGCTTTGGCAACGAGACAAAGGAACACCTCCGTTTCGGCGTGTCAGAGGACAAGTTTGGACATGTCCAGCTCTCCGCAATTTCACTGATAATTACTGGACTAGTAAGCATTGAAAGCCGAGATAGACATGTCCAAACTTGTCCTCTGACACGCCGAAACGGAGGTGTTCCTTTGTCTCGCTTCCAAAGCGAATCGGTCTTTACGCGCAAAGCCTCCGCGCGGCTTTCCATGACAAAATCTCTTGTTAAAAGTGAAATCTGCCGGAAAATGGCTGATGTCCAGCTCTTGTGATAACCAGAGAAAGAGCACACGACGGTCTCGTATCCACAGAGCCATCCGTTTAGAAATGGTCCGGTGGCTTGTGCCGCATCGTCGCAGCTCGGAGTGCGGCGTGCAGAGCGTCCTTAAAGGGGACCTTAAAGCTGTAGTAACAGACCTTATTCTCTGTGAAGCCCGTAAAATTTTCACCAAAAGCCAGATAAATTTTTCGAATGGTTTCCAGGTGCCAGTCTCTAACAGCTTCTGAAAAAATTCTGATGGAAAAAAAGTCCTTTTCATTCCGCCATTTCCAGACAATGAAAATCCGACGAGGGGGCGGGACCACTCCTTCCCAAGGCGTGCTCTCAGGCGAATGACGTCACCGACAGGCGTGGAAAAACTCACGCATGCGCACGAGGGTTCAAGCATGTCTAACGTAAAAACATATGAATGAAATCCATATAGTTTTGAAAAAATAAAAAGGACTGTTACTTTATTGACAGACCTCGTATGATTCCTTCTTTATGTTCTTCAATGCCATATACCAGCACAGTGCAGAGTAGCTACCTAAACTCTGTGAGTGAGATAGATTATCTCGTCAATAGCTTTACATCCTCATTGAGCACAAATTTTGGATGCTGTAGCTCCTCTGAAAAAGAGAGCCTTACATCAGAAGTGCCTGACTCCATGGTATAACCCACAAACTCACAGCTTAAAGCAGATAACCCGTATGCTGGAGAGGAAATGTCATCTCACTAATTTAGAAGATCTTCATTTAGCCTGGAAAAAGAGTCTCTTGCTCTATAAAAAAGCCCTCTGTAAAGCTAGGACATCTTACTATTCATCACTAATTGAAGAAAATAAGAACAACCCCAGGTTTCTTTTCAGCACTGTCGCCAGGCTGACAAAGAGTCAGAGCTCTGTTGAGCCGAGTATTCCTTTAACTTTAACTAGTAATGACTTCATGACTTTCTTTGCAAATAAAATTTTAACTATTAGAGAAAAAATTATTCATAACCATCCCAAAGACATATCTTTATGTTCGGCTGCTTTCAGTAATGCTGGTATTTGGTTAGACTCTTTCTCTCCGATTGTTCTGTCTGAGTTATTTTCATTAGTCACTTCCTCCAAACCATCAACATGTCTATTAGACCCCATTCCTACCAGGCTGCTCAAGGAAGCCCTACCATTAATTAATGCTTCGATCTTAAATATGATCAATTTATCTTTATTAGTTGGCTATGTACCACAGGTTTTTAAGGTGGCAGTAATTAAACCATTACTTAAAAAGCCATCACTTGACCCAGCTATCTTAGCTAATTATAGGCCAATCTCCAACCTTCCTTTTCTCTCAAAAATTCTTGAAAGGGTAGTTGTAAAACAGCTAACTAATCATCTGCAGAGGAATGGTCTATTTGAAGAGTTTCAGTCAGGTTTCAGAATTCATCATAGTACAGAAATAGCATTAGTGAAGGTTACAAATTGCCTTACATCTTGTACATGTATACATATTGCCTTAAATATTGCCTTACAATATAAAGCACCTTGGGGCGACTGTTTGTTGTGATTTGGTGCTATATAAATAAAATTGATTGAATTGATTGATTGATTACAAATGATCTTCTTATGGCCTCAGATAGTGGACTCATCTCTGTGCTTGTTCTGTTAGACCTCAGTGCAGCTTTTGATACTGTTGACCATAAAATTTTATTAGAGATTAGAGCATGCCATAGGTATTAAAGGCACTGTGCTGTGTTATGTGTCGACGCGGATTGAGGAGCGAACCTGCGTCAGACAGAACCCAGCGCTAAAAATAACCAGAAAGCGGTTCCAAAAACAATATATTTATTCCACCCGCTGTGCATAAAAAGTGTAAAAACAAAAATAGCGTCCTTCTGGTGGAGTGAAGGCTGGCACGCTCTCCAGCGCCCGTAAGGATGAAAGCCCGGCGCTCCTGGACCCACTACCACCAGACAAACACCCCCCAGGTGGACACGACAAACTGACTCTCTGTGAAGCAAAGAAGATGTGAGGTAAGTCAGCAGTTACAACAATATCTTTCAAAAGACACACGCTATCAGCAACACATTCAGGTCTGTACTTTTTATCTTTATGCAAATGAGCAGCTTCTCACAACAAGTGGAGGATCACTTATCCTGCACGCCACAGCAGTGAGAAGCAAGCTGCACAATTCTCATCACAATTCAAGTATACTATGTAACAAAACACCAAGTTACTATCAACAATTAGTCAAATACTTAATTACCTTTAATGTGTGCTGACAGCATGTGTCCTCACCCTTCCTTGCTTCATGGGCTCGATGTGTCAAACCCAGGTGCGGTCCTCAGCGTCTCTCAAACGAACATCACAAGGTCGAGTTCCCGGCAGTTCTGCTTGAATCACACATGCCTTAAAAGCAGAACGCCATCCAATTATCTGCCTCAGCTGAAAGTCCCCAAGGTTGCATGTGAGCACCAGTCACAGGTGCTTCACATGATGTTGATGAGGGTGAGGATTCTTCAGCCAGCACCTTCTCCACAGACAAATCAGTTTCCATGCCACCTGAGGAGCAAAGAAAAGAAAAGAACACCAAAACATCCAGCCACACCCCCCAACACACAACAGTACCCCCCCATCAACGGGAAGCCTCCCGGCGACCGAACAGACCAGGCCCGAGAACAGCACCTCCCCCCGGGGTCCACGCCAGGAAGCAGACAGCACCACGCTCCCAAGGTCCACCACAGACAGCAGGACAGGCACCGCAGCTGGAAGGCCGGCTGGAATCAACAAAAGCCCCAAAACATACCCCAATACACTCCAACACACAGAAAAAAACATAAAACCCACCCAAAACCTCCCCAGGGGACCGTCCCATCAAACCCCGGGAAGAAAAGAAAAACTCCCAAACGCCAAAACCCAACACAGCCCCACAAACACAATACAAACAGAAATGCATAAAAGAAAATAACAAACAACCCCCCCAGAATGACCTACAGAGTCCAACCCCCCCCAGAAGGCCTTCATCGCCAGTTCCAGGAGGAACAGCCAGAACCATGATCCCACACAGGTCCCCAGGTATACATGGAGCAAAACGGCGCCCCCCAGGGGACCGTACCATCAACCCCAGGAGGTACCCTCCCCACAACCACGGAGCCCCAGACCCGGTCACACTTGGCCAGTTGGCCCCAAGCCAATTCCCCCCCAGAGGACCGTCCCATCAACCCTGGAGGTAGAACCCGGAAGGAAACACAACAAAAGCAAACATCAACCCCCGGAGGACTACCAAAAACAACCCCGGGGGGATATAAAACGACTGAAAACCCTGTTACCCTCCCCGGCACCTCGAAAGACGCCAGGTCCCTCCCAGAGCCTTCGGCGGCTCAATTTTGGCGAACGGCTCAAAATATCAAGCCGGAGAAGGGAACAGAAAAAAAACTAACCCAGCTCCAACCCCAAGGCGCAGCAGAGAACCGGAAATACGTCCGGTGCCCCAACTCGACCATACCCCAGCCTCTCGGGAGGGGTGGAACTACCGAAATAGCGAACGGCAACAGATCGGCCCACCCCTCCGACTGAGGTAAGTCTCCGCTGCACCACACCCCGGCAACACCAATGACGAACGGTACAAAGGCTCACCGAGGCTGGAGTGGAACCGGGCCCTAACCAAACCAAAAAAAAAACGCCTCTAACACCCCCCCCCCCCTAGGTGCAGAGGTCTTCTGAGAATGCTCAGCGTGACCAACCTGCACCACCCCACCACCCACAAGACAAACGGTCTTGGGGCAAGTGAGGTTGGGGTTAGGGATGTAGAGAAATAAAAAACAACAAAATAAAACGACCCAACAACCCAAACAGAAAATACCTAAAAACACACAAAGAATTAATAATGACGTGAGCCCAGGCGGACTTCCAACCACCTAACAGTCACTCCACCAGATACGCCTCTGACTCCTCATACAATTATAACCCCTATTTATGAAAAAAAAAACATTTACCCGTGCTATATATTTTTTTTTTTTTATGTGTGTTATGTTGCCTGTCCCGGAACACTTGGAGACACGTCACCATTATTTGTCTTGATGTTTACATGTCGGGGCAATACAGTAATCTCTGCTCGTCCGAGCTGCATGGGCTCGTCAACAGGAGGAGCCAGAGGTCCCGTCGGAGGAGCCTCAGTGGGGCAAAGAAGAGGCGGCCCAGATCTGTGTCGGGGAAAACCCGAGAAGAAAAAACCCGCTCTGAGGGGCGTCCTCTCTTGCGTCCACGCTCCTTCATCCGATCATCTAGACGAATCACCAATGATATTAGCTCATCTAATTCGTTTGGCTCGTCACGGACTACCAGCTCGTCTTTCAATGACTCACCCAACCCATCTACAAATACGCCTCGTAAAACTGCGGCATTCCAACCTGTGGGTGACGGAGTTATCGGCACCGGTATCGATAGTGCCGCAGCTGGAGCAGCAGAAAGCAGAACGGCTTGCGCTGCAAGCTCCGTAACACGGGCGTCTGTTTGTTTAATTTGGTTCGCGAGATGCTGTAATTGCTCCTGTATGTTCTCCTAGTGTTCTTGAACTTTTTCGACAAAAGGAACCGCTTCTGCCGCTGGGTCCATTATGGAATGGCCGGGAACTACTGTTATGTGTCGACGCGGATTGAGGAGCGAACCTGCGTCAGACAGAACCCAGCGCTAAAAATAACCAGAAAGCGGTTCCAAAAACAATATATTTATTCCACCCGCTGTGCATAAAAAGTGTAAAACAAAAATTCTTCTTCTTACTTATAATGTTTTGAATAATCAGGTCCCATCTTATCTTAGGGACCTCATAGTACCATATTACCCCAATAGAGCGCTTCGCTCTCAGACTGCAGGCTTACTTGTAGTTCCTAGGGTTTTTAAGAGTAGAATGGGAGGCATAGCCTTCAGCTTTCAGGCTCCTCTCCTGTGGAACCAGCTCCCAATTCGGATCAGGGAGACAGACACCCTCTCTACTTTTAAGATTAAGCTTAAAACTTTCCTTTTTGCTAAAGCTTATAGTTAGGGCTGGATCAGGTGACCCTGAGCCATCCCTTAGTTATGCTGCTATAGACTTAGACTGCTGGGGGGTTCCCATGATGCACTGTGTGTTTCTTTCTCTTTTTGCTCTGTATGCACCACTCTGCATTTAATCATTAGTGATTGATCTCTGCTCCCCTCCACAGCATGTCTTTTTCCTGGTTCTCTCCCTCAGCTCCAACCAGTCCTAGCAGAAGACTGCCCCTCCCTGAGCCTGGTTCTGCTGGAGGTTCCTGTTAAAAGGGAGTTTTTCCTTCCCACTGTCGCCAAGTGCTTGCTCACAGGGGGTCGTTTTGACCGTTGGGGTTTTTCTGTAATTATTGTATAGCTTTTACCTTACAATATAAAGTGCCTTGGGGCAACTGTTTGTTGTGATTTGGCGCTATATAAATAAAATTGATTTGATTTGATAACTAGTTGAACAGCTTCATGTTGAAGTGGAACAGAGAATGTCTCCTTCTAATGAAGGAGAAGGAGCCTGAAGGCCCTTCGATCTCTTTTCCTGTATTAAAGTCGTGTGTGTGTGTAGATCTTGCGCAGGTACAGCCCAGACATCCGGACTCACGGCAGGAAAGTTAACAGCAGGGACGTCCTGAGCAGGTGCAGCCCTCCGCCTGTCTTCCTCCCTGACGGCAAGGTGAGACTCACAAGTCAGTCGTGTCAGTTTCTGTCAATCTCAGCAGGAGGAAGTAAAATGCAAACGCTGATTTTTCAGTGCAAACCTGCTGAACGTATTAACTAACTGATGGCTCCGTTTCTCTTCTTGTGTGTCGGTTGATGCTGATCATCCGCTCACACGTTCATCATCTGTTTCCGCTCGTCCTGTGCTCTTGTTTATAAAGCAAAAAAAACAAGATAGTTAAAAGAAGAATGTCATCAATAAGACATAATGGTGCTGAGAAAATAAAATGAGAGTAAAATAGACATTCCTCTCAGGTAAAATGCAGAAAATATCAGTTTTCAGCCACACGTTGTGACAGTTCATAAAGTGTCTGTTCGTAAATACTCGCCTCAGTTTGATGCTAATAAGGAAGCATTTGTTTTACCAGTCAGACTAACTATACAAACAGCTGCGTTATAATGCTGAAATAGTTCAGAAAAGCATGAGATAAAGAATCTGAATTCCTGTTGGCTGTTCCTGCCAAAACAAGAATCGTGTATGCAGCATTGACTAGTCAGACTGGGCAGGAAGCCCCGCCTCAAGACAGTTGATTGACAGCTTTACCCTTTAAGGAATACAACCCCTGGCAAAAATTATGGAATCACCGGCCTCGGAGGATGTTCATTCAGTTGTTTAATTTTGCAGAAAAAAAGCAGATCACAGACATGACACAAAACTAAAGTCATTTCAAATGACAACTTTCTGGCTTTAAGAAACACTATAAGAAATCAGGAAAAAAAATTGTGGCAGTCAGTAACGGTTACTTTTTTAGACCAAGCAGAGGGAAAAAAATATGGAATCACTCAATTCTGAGGAAAAAATTATGGAATCATGAAGAACAAAAGAACGCTCCAACACATCACTAGTATTTTGTTGCACCACCTCTGGCTTTTATAACAGCTTGCAGTCTCTGAGGCATGGACTTAATGAGTGACAAACAGTACTATTCATCAATCTGGCTCTAACTTTCTCTGATTGCTGTTGCCAGATCAGCTTTGCAGGTTGGAGCCTTGTCATGGACCATTTTCTTCAACTTCCACCAAAGATTTTCAATTGGATTAAGATCCGGACTATTTGCAGGCCATGACATTGACCCTATGTGTCTTTTTGCAAGGAATGTTTTCACAGTTTTTGCTCTATGGCAAGATGCATTATCATCTTGAAAAATGATTTCATCATCCCCAAACATCCTTTCAATTGATGGGATAAGAAAAGTGTCCAAAATATCAACATAAACTTGTGCATTTATTGATGATGTAATGACAGCCATCTCCCCAGTGCCTTTACCTGACATGCAGCCCCATATCATCAATGACTGTGGAAATTTACATGTTCTCTTCAGGCAGTCATCTTTATAAATCTCGTTGGAACGGCACCAAACAAAAGTTCCAGCATCATCACCTTGCCCAATGCAGATTCGAGATTCATCACTGAATATGACTTTCATCCAGTCATCCACAGTCCACGATTGCTTTTCCTTGTAACCTTGTTTTTTTCTGTTTAGGTGTTAATGATGGCTTTCGTTTAGCTTTTCTGTATGTAAATCCCATTTCCTTTAGGCGGTTTCTTACAGTTTGGTCAGAGACGTTGACTCCATTTTCCTCCCATTCGTTCCTCATTTGTTTTGTTGTGCATTTTCGATTTTTGAGACATATTGCTTTAAGTTTTCTGTCTTGACGCTTTGATGTCTTCCTTGGTCTACCAGTATGTTTGCCTTTTAACAACCTTCCCATGTTGTTTGTATTTGGTCCAGAGTTTAGACACAGCTGACTGTGAACAGCCAACATCTTTTGCAACATTGCGTGATGATTTACCCTCTTTTAAGAGTTTGATAATCCAGTCTGCATCTAAAAAGGAGTGATCACACCTTGGAGAGCTGTTGCACCAAGTGGACTGACTAACGAGCAGATCTGATTTGATGCAGGTGTTAGTTTTGGGGATGAAAATTTACAGGGTGATTCCATAATTTATTCGTCAGAATTGAGTGAGTCCATATTTTTTTCCTCTGCTTGGTCTAAAAAAGTAACCGTTACTGACTGCCACAATTATTTTTTCCTGGTTTCTTATAGTGTTTCTTAAAGCCAGAAAGTTGCCAATTGAAATGACTTTAGTTTTATGTCATGTCTGTGATCTGCTTTTTTTCTGCAAAATTAAACAACTGAATGAACATCCTCCGAGGCCGGTGATTCCATAATTTTTGCCAGGGGTTGTAGTAAAACTATTTAGGATGAAGCAAAAGGAACAAAAGCACTTTTTCTTCATTTATATATTTATTCTTTTATGTATTCCTCTTTATTTTGTCATGTTTCCACATTTATTTTATACACATTTATTCTTTCTTTTTTATATGGAAATCTTTTTTTGGCAGTTTAAAAAATATGAAACAAAGAGATAATTAAGAGATTGTGATGATCTGCACACCTGAAGATTCTCTCTGTCTTTGTGTGTCCCTCCTGGTTCTGGTACTTCCCACAGTCCAACATGAACTATCATTAGACCTGTTCTGGGAGCATGTATCCACCACCCTGCAGAACTGCTTTGGATCCCAGATGGCAACCAGTTAGGCAGATAAGTGGTTCACCCCCACCTCACAGAAGAAGCCGTCTATCTGCCACAGCCAGGTCGAAACATGGGCCTCTGCTTGGCCTTCTCCAACCGCTGGGGTCCCTTTGTCTTGGATTGCACTCAGAGAAGCACACCACATGGCTAAAATGTCATAACAGATGTTTCCTAAAAATGCGAGTAGTACTCCTCATCTTAGTCAGGACAGGAAGTGCCAGGAACCTAAAGATTTGGACCTGTGGTCTCCTACAAAGATCTCGACTTCGCCAAAACAAAACCAGAGGCGCCATAATCTCCTCCCAGATGTCTCTTGATCTTAAAGGCCAAACACAAGACAACTCTCCACTCTCATAATCATATATGAAGGAGATGAAGAAGAAACCACATTTATTTCAATCTGCACATCTCTGGATATGTTGGAACCACTAACCTTCATGCCATCTCCTACGCCATGCATTATTTTCAGAAATAAAAAGTTCAATTCCACAACTAACCAAGCAGCAGCTTTGACTGATCACTGACATTACCTGCAAAAGTAAATCTAAACTAGCAGTTTTAAAGTGGTCGTAGTCCTCATTCATGTGTTCTCCGTTTAGGTGCACCAAGCTCTGAGAGAGGAGCCGGTCCTCACCTCAGTCACCACCAGTCCTTACCATCACCCCGCACCACCTAACACCATCCAGAGTTACGACTCTCCAACCAGCAGCAGCCCCGCCAGCAGCAACAATGAAGCGCCACCACCCATCTCTCGCTCACACACTTCCTCCAGCCCTCCTCCTCCGCCTCCACTTCACCACCTTAACTCCTTTGGCAAGACTCGACCCCATAGAGCTTCGCACTCTCCTATCCTGGCCAAGATGAGCAGATGTGGAAGCACAGCACAGAATGTTCAGCTGTCTCCTGCTCTGCCCAGTACATGCGTGGCCATCTGCAGGCCCCAAGAGGAGTCTGGAGACAAGAGTCCTGTGGAGGATCCATCCATGCGGTCCTTCCTGGGTAAGATCAAGGCCTTTGAGAAGCTGCATCACTACGCCAGAGCCCAAAGATTGCTGGAACTGCAGGAGGCACAGAAAGCCAGGGTACGTTTGAAGACATGACATAGCTGTGTGTTTGTATCAGCCAGGTGGACATCCTGAGATCTTGTGTATACAAAACACTGTGAGAATGTCAATGTTCTATAAACGAATAAAGAACGTTGTAGAGAACCAAGATAAAGCTGTAGTTCTAAAATACTATCAAAGTAATTACTGTTGTATCTGGTTACAGTGAAGATGTAAGAAGTCCCTGATGCCTATCAAACTGTGCTCAGAGTCCACAACTTCCCTTAAATACAACACCAGTCCATTGCAGGTTACTTCTACAGCCAAGGCTGGTACCCAGCAACAGCTGCAATAGTACAGACCTGGACTCGAACCCCTCTCTGTATATTGGGAGTCTAACTAAAAAAATGAAAATGTTAGAGTTTTATGAGCCATTTGTTCTACTCTCCAAATTCCTGAGTGAGGAAACAGGTCATAGTGACATAGACAATGAAACCTGCAGCTGATGCTGTGATCTTTGAGGACTCAGTGGATGTTCTGGCTACAGCTCTCGAGAAGCCGCATCAGGAGTCGTAGTGTCGAGCCTAAACTACGATCGAGTCATTTTTATTGACTTTTTGGACTCAGCCATGAGCAGAGTGTCTGTATGTGGTGAGAGTGTTTAACTCCTTGAAAGATTCATTTAGTTCAACTGTGACTTTCTTTTGAGAGCTTGGATATTAAGTTGAAATACACCTACAAAGAGTTTATGTAGTCATGAGGCTGCTTCACAGAGATGTATGTCAACAGGAGGATAGAAGTCCAAGTCTTTTATTCCATGAGCCCAAAACCAATTTTGACCTTATTGGTACAACTTAGAGGGACTAAACAACACCGACTGTCCAGCCTCAGTGTCCCAAAAAAAATATACAACATTTAAAACACTCGGTTTGACCCTAAAATGCTACAAACTTAATCACTTATGTTTCTTTTTTACTTTGCAGAAACCCTGAGGTTTATGTTGATGCCAAGCAAGACTCAGGAAAATGCCAAGATTAACCAAACTACAGCCAACAATAATTGAGTTTTGGCACCAGACCAAGAGTGTCAAACAGGTGCAGCGACTTTATGCTAGACTGACAAAATGCAGAGCCAATATTGACATTAGTATGAAAAACTTCAACCTTTCAGCTTTCTATCTAGCCATAAATTTATTTCCTAGACATATGCTTTGACCATTTTCTTTGCTGATAAAATGTTGCATATTTTTTTGGGACACCCGATATACGAGGTCTGTGATGAAAAAAGCGGTCCTTTTAATTTTTTTAAAAAATAAATGGATTTGATTCATATGTTTTTACGTCAGACATGCTTGAACCCTCGTGCGCATGCGTGAGTTTTTTCACGCGTGTCGGTGATGTCATTCGCCTGTGGGCAGGCCTTGAGTGAGGAGTGCTCCACCCCGCCCGTCGGAATCTCTTTGTCTGAATAGCCGCTGCAGACGGCGCGCGTTGCTTTATCAACATTTTTTCTGGACCTGTGAGGAATATCCGAGTGGACACTATTGGAGAAATTAAGCTGGTTTTCGGTGAAAAGTTTAACGGCTGATGAGAGATTATGGGGTGTTTCTGTCGCTGTAAGGACTTCCCACGGAGCGGGACGTCGCGCAGCGCTTCCAGGCGCCGTCGTCGGCCTGTTTTGACCTGAAAACATTCTAATTTAAGACTTAATTCACCCAGGACGTCGTGAGAGAACAGAGAAGATTCAGAAGAGGCTGGCATGAGGACTTTATGCAGACATTCCACTGTTTAAGGACATTTTTTAATGAAAGACCTGTGCGCAAATTCGCCGAGTCGTTTCCGTGACGAATCGGTGAATCGTGAAAAAACTCCCACGAGAGTTCAAGCATGTCTGATGTAATCACACGTGATTCAAATCCATATGGTTTTTGAAAAAAATAATAAGGTCCGTTACTTTTATCACAGACCTCGTATAGTCAATATCTGAACCCGCCAGCTGTCCTGTTCTTAAAGTGGGAGGTCCTTAAATGGGAACTCACACTGTATAATCATAAAAGTTGGCAGCGTAAAGAAAACTAAGAGGATCAAAAATACTGTCAACAAACAGGGTTTTGAACACAAAGTTGTAATTCTTAATGTGGTAATCTTGTTTTACTTCACATTATTCATATTTTTCTTAATTTATTACCTATGACAATTTGATTTAATATAAATCTAACCCCATGACTGCCTTTTTCTGTTCACTGTGCCGGTGTTGAGCAAAAATGTGCGAAGTAAAATAATTTAGTTGGTACTGACGATGGAATTAACTGGAAAATACGTGTTTATTGACGGCAGTGTAACTGATTAAAATAAAACGCTGTTTGCAGTTCGAAAGTGCTCAGAAGCATCCAGACATCTACGCTGTTCCTGTGAAGACGGCCAAGTTGGATCACAGTCGCCCGCAGCCTGTTGGGTAGGTCCCCTGTTGGCATAGGATTGTATCTGATACCTGTGCTCTGAGTGTGCTTGTGAGAGGGTTTGTGGTTGCTCATCTCCCACCTTATAATACCCCACAGATGGAGTGGAGTTAAGGCAGTATGTTAATTTTGACATGAATACCACGTTACATGAATGCTTGTGTAGTTATTGTGTGTTTGTATCATTAGACAGGTTTTCCTGAAGCTTTTTTAATATATATATATATAAAAATAATTTAAATTTCAGGTATTTTAAGATGTTCATCCTCTGCATTTAGTCCATCCTCGTTACAACTGGACCCAGTCGAACCAGCGGGCAGGACCTGGGGACCAACTCCAGATCTACAGACACAGTCTTGTCTTCAGCATTAACTGCCTAATAATCAGTCACTAGCATTAGCACCCAGTAGTGACAGATACAAGTCCTATCTAGCCCCTGATACCCGTTTGTGCCTGTGCTCATCCACGGGTTCTGTGGCGTGAAGCAGATGACTGGAGATGGACGTGAGATCGGTCTGGTGCCAGTTACCCTACGGTCACATTAGCTACAAATGACGGCGACAAGCACGTGGCTTTGTTGCTTGATGGGCGTTCTGGGGCATTTCTGCTACATCTCCATAAGATGTCCTGTAAATCACTTCAGAGGTGTTACCTGATTACGAAAACAGCATTTGTAGATTTAGAAGTATTTATTTCTCACTAACTTGTTCAAAATATATAAATGGTAAATGGATTGCATTTATAAAGTGCTTTTCTGTCTGCATCAGATGCTCAAAGCTTTAATTAAAGATAAATGACAGTTTATTGCTTTGCCTCTGTCGCTTGTTGCCATTTGTAGCTAACGTCATCATAGGGTTGCGCCCCCGGCTAATAGCCAGTACCCGTCTACAGCTGGGTGGACACGGACAGGATGCATGACCCAGAGTTGACCCCAGGTCTCCATATCCCGCTGACCTCTCTCCTGATATGTAGCTGCTTGTGCTTCAGCACTGATATGATTTTAAGATGAAAAACGTTGACGATTCATCAGAAATAACTTCATGCATTCCGCTTACTGTCTGCAGCAGCCGTGTTTACTGTTAACTGACTTGTGTAAATGTGTGCTTTCGGAGGCGTTTGTGCTCGTGACCTATGACTTGCTGGGCTTGCATAGTGGGGCAGATAACTGTAACAATCGTTCTTTTCTGGAAACAAGCACCAAAATTGGCACACATACTCCTTAGACATTGCTCTTTTGTAAAAGCATGTTAGCCACCTAAATTTTCAATATGCAGCCAGGTAGGGTTCAACTGAAGAATTACACAGGGGACAAACTTTACAAATGCTCCAATGACATTGAAAACTATACCACATTATTTGTCTGATCACAAAGATTCCAAAAAGGTATAGTTTGGACTATATGTGACTGATTGTGGAGTTATGGGGTAAAAACTGCAAGAATGGTGACAAAGGTCAGTTTGTACAGGGGTTAAAAGTTAAATATGCTCCAATTTTGGTAAAAAGTGTTGCAAGTTATTGGCTGTGCTAGTAGGATTAATAAATGGAATAGTTTGCACCATGTTATGCTGAGTTATCATGTTACACTGTAACATGTCATGTCGTAGAATCCAATGGACATTGACCTTATTTGACCTTTACTTTGAAGACCAAACATTCAACACAGTCAAAACTATTCTATTTTTTAATCCTACTACCACAACCAATAATTTGCACCACTTTTTACCAAAATTGGAGCAACTTTAACTTTTGACCCCGTACAAACTGAAATTGACCTTTGTCATAATTCTTAACTGTTTTTACCCCATAACTCCGTAACATTCAGTCACAGATAGTCCAAACTATACCTTTTTGGAATCTCTGTGATCAGACAAATAATGTATAGTTTTCAACATGACTGGAGCATTTGCAAATTTTGACCCCTGTGTAATTCTTCAACTGACCCCTACCTGGCTGCCTATTGAAAATTTAGGTGGCTAACATGCTTTTACAAAAGAGTAATGTCTAAAGAGTATTTGCACCAAATTTGGTGCTTGTTTCATCATTTGAAAGATCCCTCTGTAAATATTATCTGCTTCACTAGCAGGAGTGTAAGGTAATCCTTGTTTTATAGCGACGTGGTCATCTGTTGCTCGGACCGCCCGTCTTTTCTGTGGTGATAGAGCAATATTTTCTGTCTTCCTCTAGCTCCCATCCAGAACCACAGACTCTTCCCGCCTCCAGGGAGGGCAGACCTTTGTACCACAGTGAAGAGGAGGCGGGGCCAGGATACTACACTGCCAACTCCCAACAGTATGAAGACACTGAGCTGTAAGGTTCTCACACTGCAGCCGTCCCCGCCCTCCGCTTCCTGGAGCCACACGTACACACACACACACACACACACACACACACACACTGTGTACGATAATATATCCACACACTACCCTACCTTACCGTACACAGGTAAGTCAGCTGCTCACTCGGGAGTGACTCTCGCTTCTTTTGATAACTGAGGACAGAGTCAAACCAGTCTGCACCATCCCTTTGGATAGGGACTGTGTCCTTTGTCATTTAAAGTTATTTCACTATTTGTGTTGTATTTGATTATTTCATACTGTGTATAACTTTTTAGTTGTCAACACCAAGTATTCAGGAACCATGTTTTCTTGCCTATGCAACTCTTTCTGTTTGTGCACAGCTGCCAGTATTGTGCTTTTATTTTATTTTATTTTTCATCAAAAACCTTAAAAAACCCTGAAACACGCAATGTGTTTTCGTCTTAAGCTCCTTTTTTGAATCTTCTCCAGTCGCCGGCTATGATTGGGACTTGTATATTATTGCATATATATGTGTTTATACTCTTTGTATTCCTTCCTATATAGCAATGCTTGTCTATACAGTATATATCTATCTATATATATTTAAAGAGATATTCTATATAGTAACACTGGACTTTGATACGATGTTTGAAGTGCCTTTTATTGTGAGTCCCATCAGGTTTGGGTTGTCCTTCCTGCACCACTTAGCCATCCAGCTGAACCTTCTGCTGCTGTCAAATGGAACCAGGGAACCAGTGACACCAAAACCTTAATGTAGTCGCCGCACACTGTGCTGTAAAAAACAACAAAAAAAAATGCACACTGCACATTTGGTTGTGGACGCCTCGTGCACCGTAAAGCTACTTGCCAGGATTCAATCAAGAACAATAAAACGTCAACACACAGTCATATTTAAGAAGATGTGTAGAATAATGGCGTTCAGCATTCAGGGCTGCGCTTCAGCAGGAAACTGGTTTGTCAGGGTTAACTGCGTGGCCTGTCATCACATTTTTGATACGTTTTGGTGTCTGTTCAGTCGTTACTAATGTGCCAAATTAAAACTGTCTCAGCCGCCACCTATATTTATTAGTTACCCTACGGCATGAGTGAAATCGCCTGGTGCAGGTGGGTGGTTGCAAAGAAAACCTGCACCCTCTTGGCAATTTATGGAATCAGTTTGAAACCTCTGGCCCACAGTCACATTAGCTACAAATAACGGTGACAGGCAGTTGGCGTTTGTCCTTTGATGGGCATTCCTGGGGCATGGCCAGCTTGTGGTTACTTGGCGTTCATGTGCACAGTGTTTAATGCTAAATTATAAAGACCGTGAAAACCCGACACTGTCGCTATGAGCTTTGCTCTCCGTGCTTGGCTGCTTAACAGAACCAAACTTTGCTTGATTTGTTTCAGTCCAACATCTTTCACAGTGACATTCCTGTAGCGCCAGTTAGCATGCTAACATCTCTGTAAGATGTCTTGTATATCACTCCAGAGGTGTTATCTAGATACACAAACATTTTTTTTTTATATTTGCTAACCTTTATAAAATATGAGGGGAAAAAGCCAAACGTATTAGATTTATATAGAAATACAGCTAGTTCAGTGTTTTCCGCCATCTTGCTTTATTTTGCTCGAGTGAGCAGCCAGCTGATGTCATGCTGCCTTGTTTACTCTGATTGGAAGTCGTCTCTCAGCATTTGCATAAAATAGATCTATCTATTTTGGCCCCATCTACCTGGTGGCAAAGTGCCCGTTATCTCTTGTTGCTGTAAAATGCCCACTCTGAGTGAAAATGAATGACGGGTCTGGGCTTTGCCTCTGTCGCTGCTTGTAGCTAATGTGGTCGTAGGGTTACAGTGGAACAGCAGTCACAGTGTCCTTTGTGTTTGCCTGATGTGACGTAAGTCCAACTCAAACCAAGTTTAACGTTGAGTGCCGCTGTATTTGGAATGATATTTTGTTTATATTTGAGAATTAACTGCTACATTCAACTCGTGCTTCTTCCTGTCCAATTTGTAGCACAGATTTCAGTTGGGTTTGTGTTAGCTTGATCACTTTGACTGATATAATACACTCTGAAGCATGTTCCTTGTGTTCTGATACTGTATTTAGAAATAAAAACAACCAGCTGTGTTGCTGTTGCGGACTTAACCGTGTTACCTCACCCCCTCTAGCGGTGAGGTTGCAGATTGTGTTATACAGTCACCACTTACGATTTACCTTTCACACTTTCAATTCTTTGTAGATGAGGATTCATGCTCCCTCACCATCTCTTCTGATGAGCAATACGTATGATCCTCCATTTTACAAAAATCTTGCTAGCACTAGCAGACCTGCCAACCTGTACGCATCAATGTACCCAAAAAATGCTCAAGTAAATTATTTTGCTTTCTTTGGTGACACATAAAACCTTCCAAGGTGGAGAAGTTCAGTATGATAGCCCCACCTGAAAAGAAAACTTAGTGCAGGTACCTCAAAGATTAATCCAGATGTGTTTGGAGATGAATGAGGTCCAGTTCATGCTAACGATGTGTTAGCGCTGTGTAGGCTAACAGAATGCAACAACAGCTTCTGTGTCCTGTAATCAAACTGTGTTAGCGCTTTAAATAAATAATATTAAGGTTGCAGTTGCGCATCAGATGAACAAATCTGGCAGCCCGGCATCAACCGCTGATCTTCAGGAGCCATGTTTGTAGCTTAAATTCATAGCGCAATGCTAACACACACAGTGGAGTTAAGGATGGCTAGTTGTAACACAATGTTACTGTTGGTAATAAAAAATGAAAGCTAGCCAAAGGAAAAATAAATGTCAGAGCGGTGTGGGATCTGGTGAAATAAAAATGCCTCATTTAAGTGTCGTTTGGTGCCAGAGTGGCGACTCATAGGCTTCAATAAAAGCTTTGTTCCTTTAAGCCACTCTTTTAGGGATCACTGCAGCAACTCGTCTTCCTGAAACCTAATGGTCAAATAATGTGTAGCACAGTACTATAATATTAAAACTTTTGATTTCTCCAGTAAGCACTGCAGTATATAATACTGAAGAGATCCGTTAACCAACTCAAACTTCGCTCAACCACTGAAGATTTTTTCTTTACCTATTGAACTACTTTCATTATATATATTTCGTAAATACTCTGTGAACATTTAATTCAAGCTAAAAAGAATAGATATTTTTTGTTTTATACACACACACAACTTTTTATTGAATAAATTTTTATTTTGTGGTATCGAGAATCGCATCCTGTATTGGTATTGACTAAATTTCTGGTATCGTGACGTCTCTAGTCTGTTGCCTGTTGTCCAGTCTGGGCAGATCCACTGTTCACAAACCAGTGCTGATCACACTGCACCACTGTTTTTTTGTTTGTTTTTAAAGCTCTAACCTGATACTGCTCAGCAATATGGATGTGCCAAACTAAGACTGCAAGTGTTCCATTTTTAAGTCCAGGCAAATAGTTGCACAGATTTCTGACTGTAAATAAATCAGCTGTTCAAAATATACAGTGTTCTATTTTTATATTTTCTGTTTTTTAGCCTCCTGCCCACATAAAGTGGTCCTCCAAGACTTCCTTAGAGGTTGGCAGGTCTGCTGTAGACTGTGTATAGGGGAGTAACCACTGATTCAGCTTCTTTTTCTTGTTTTTGTTTGTTTGATTGACCATGCTGCAAAAAAAGAAAAACAAAACTGTGTAATTATGTCCCTTTTGAGCTGCTGTATCAAGATGGCGGCCACCGTGGGGGGTCCTCTTCCCAAGTAGATATGAAGGGCTCATTCTGAGATGAAGAAAATGAATTGATTGATTGATAAATGTTTATGAAGGCTATATTCCGTTCATGCTAATAAAACATTCTCAGAAATGCTACACGCTGCAGATTTAATGCCGGAAATTTTACTTTTTTTTTTTCTTTTTTTCTGATTGGTCAGGGTAGGATATGGAAAAGAAACAGCTGATAATGACGAAAAACAAAGGGCACTGGGGGGATTTTTCTGTTCAGTAAAGTGGGCGGTCCTTTGAGGCTCTTAGTCAAACCTGATGCTCAGATTCAAACCCATCTGAGATACACTTATTGAAGACATCCAGTCCAGATTTGGTAAAATGTTAATTTTGTCGACTTATTCACACACGGGCCGAGTCCATTTCTACATCCCCCTTGTGGTTGGTGGAGGGATAACACAAGAATGTGAACTTTACTGTTGAGTACTTGTGAAAGTGAAATCTTTGCGTGTAAACCAGAGTACCACACAAACGGCCGAGTTAACCACAGTAACGCTCAGATTGATCAGACTGCATCCTTTGCAGGTTTCTTTGTGCATTCTGTAGAACTGGTGCTGGAAACATGGTGACCGTTGGCGGTTTGTGCAGTGGCTGTTGATAATAAGGACTTACGTGGATGTAAACTCTCTGGCTTTGCTTTTCTTTCAGAGGAGTTGAGGTTGGGATCAGGGACCAGGTTTACATTTGCCGTTGTTTCAGTTAACGCATCTCAGGATGTTTCAGTCACCTTGCAGCAGCGTATTATAGTATTTTACACTGGTGGTACAGAGATGAAGGTTTTACTTCATAGTCGTACAGTGTTCTACACCATCATCTCCAGCCGTGGTCCTGGATTAGGCCTGGACCAGGAGCTCTTAGGCTTTGACAGCCCAGTGCAAAGTGTGTATTTGCCACATAGATGTTCATCAAAGCACTCGTCACCACATAATTATTGCAGTACTATCATATCAAAACCGGTGAGGGATCACGGGCTGGTGCTGCATGTCGCTGCACCCACCACACTGCAGAACCACCCGGGGTCCACCTCCAGCCCCCCCCGGCCTTCTTCAGCTGTTGGGGATCTTCAACACTGACTTGTGTGCTGGATCACACCAACAGAAGTGCACCACATGACCAATCTTTCGTAGTGACATTCCCCCACAAAGCAAGTCGTGTGTTTGGTCCTTCAATCTTCTCTTCATGAAGAAAAACACTCCATTGGTTTGTCCTTTTTTTAGCAACACCTGTACTCTGTGTAGAAATCATGCATATAGGTCAGATGTAGGAGCACACCATCTTCTGGTGACCAACCACCCAGGCAGGCAGTTGGAAATGTTCATGTATCCATCCCCTGACTTGTCTAAAGACATAAACAAAACTGGCTGTAAAACTGATCATTTAGCTGTCATACTAAAGGTTGCCCATACTTACAGTTTGGGTTTAATGTTTTTTTTTTTTTTTTTATGTATATCATGTTGGAGACTTTTGTTTTCATTCCAACTGTAAACACCATCATTTTGGAAATTTTAAGAGATGTTGCAAGTCTTTATTTTTCATTTTAGTTCATAAAAAGTATATATTTAAATGCATAAAGGTCCAATGGTTCCCAAATGTTTGCACGTGTGCTGCTCTGTTGGCTCACTTCATGTTCAGTTTACTGTTTGTCTCCAGACAGTTTCAATGTTTTCACAAAGTTTCATGAAAACTGGTTCATAAATAAAATGCCTTTCTTGCAGTGTTTAAAGTGGTCTCTTTTTTGGGGGGGGGGGGAACTTGTCTCTAGAGTCCCTTTATTGAGAGAGTGGCGTCAACTTAGAACATGGCTTCATTTTAAGGCAATTGTGCTGAACTGCTGAATGAACCTTTTATGTTTTCAACTTGTTTTTTTTATCATTTATCCTTCCCACTGTAGCCAAGTGCTTGCTCACAGGGGGTCGTTTTGACCGTTGGGGTTTTACATAATTATTGTATGGCCTTGCCTTACAATATAAAGCGCCTTGGGGCAACTGTTTGTTGTGATTTGGCGCTATATAAAAAAATTGATTGATTTAACCACATACAGCAACACATCCAGGTACAGATGTTATCAAAATAAATATAAAAATAGTTAAGCTTTCAAATTTACATGAATTTACCATTCATGATAATTTATTTAATGAATTTAAAGCCTGATTTTATGCTTCTGCAGCTCTGTAACTCCGTGTCATGCAATGACGTGAGTGACAGTTTTAAAGTTCTTCGTCTCTGGATTATGCTTTATTATGGACTAATTTGAGCCTCAACAATTTGACCCATCTCCATCCGGGATGGAGTTGTATTTGTGTTGGCGATCCTCCTGTCCTGTGCACCAATAGCATTTCTTGTATATTTGTCCGTGAATTGTTCTGTGATTTATGTTTGTAGCATGGCCCAAGCAGAGGGTCACCCCTTTGAGTCTGGTCTGCTTGAGGTTTCTTCCTCAGAGGGAGTTTTTCCTTACCACTGTTGCTCTGGGGGTTGGTAAGGTTAGACCTTACCTGTGTGAAGCGCTTTGAGGCAACTCTGTTGTGATTTGGCGCTATATAAATGAAAATAAATTGAAATTGAAAATCAACAAGCTTTTCTTTCTTCAGTCAAAGGTAAGCTGTACAATTTAATCTTTTTCTGACTCTGTTATAAAGTTGCAGACTTTTTTCTGCCAAACGTATGTGATCTCAAAATGTAATCAGCGAAAATATGATGGCACATGGAGTGAATGCAGAAAGTGTCAAATCACAGCCTTTTGTGGTGTCTTATTTAACAGGTGCACATCAGGCTGTGGGTCTGAGTCTGACACTGAAATTTTCTTCTTATACAAATCTTAAAAATCACACCAAAATATTCCTCAGTGTTTGAGTGGGGAAAAAAGTTTTCTCTGATATCTAGATATGGGATTATAAATTTAAAAGGTCCCATCAGTTGATCCAAATTAAACTTTTTTCTTTTTTTTTTCAAACTGCACTTGTCTTGCAAAAAAAAAAAAAAAAAAAAAAAAAAGCTTCAAACTGAGTGTCATTTATGATACTGTGACAAATTTTGAGGTAAGGACACATTCTAGATCAGACAAAACAATTTGTTATTGCTTTGTAAGATGAACAGTTTAATTTAAGCCCCCCCCCAAAACAACCTGCTTCACCACAAGAGCTCAACAGCAGAAAAAGAAAAGTGGTAAAATCAATTTTCCAGTTAATAAAACAGAGTAGAACAGAGTAAACTTTCATAGGTGTTACCAAAAACTGACAGTGCACATGAAGATACAACTGGATTCCGTTCCTTCTGCAAGTAATTTATTATTGTAAATCTTGTTACAAACATTGTAGCTGTGGTACAATAACTAGAACAGCACAGAAATGCTACCAAACATCGCTGCTGCTTTACATGTTTTTCTTCTCTCCTTTACCTTTAAAACACACCAGAGATACATTCAAAGTGAGTGCACTTACTTATTAATAATCGCCCTCGTTTCTGTGGGCGGCCACGATCCCTGATGGAGCAGGGAAGCACAAATATCACAAACACACTGTAAATAATTCTGTACTCCACCTTATAATATAATAAACATTAATTCCTTTTTGTGTTTCCAACATTCCAGGATTAAGACATTTTGTTCTGCTTTCTGTTAACAGTTGACATCTGATCCAAATAGGAGCTGTTTTCACAATTTCATATATATATATATATATATATATATATATATATATATATATATATGAGATCTGTAAGTATTCAGTTTTTTTTTTTTTTTTTGTCATAAATACACCACACACACTAGAAGCAAGAATAGTTCCAGAAATATCCACAGAAGCCCGAGTCCAATATTTTCAATGTTATTTTGAAAAATGAGAATAAAACGTGGTTGCAAAGTCAGAAACATTTCTGAAAAAAAAAAAAAATAATAATAATAATTACTGTCAAGGCAAATAGTGGCCAGAACAAACACAAAGTTCTGCAGATCGGCTTTGAACCTGGTCTGAAAATCTCAAACCCGACTTAATCACAGACGTTTTGTGGGGAAACCATCACGCTGTGCTTCAGCATTTTAGGGAGGAGAGGATTTATCACTGCAAAACCGATCCCTAAAACTAACGGCAATATAACAACTTTATTTTTTGTTCTTTTGTGAAGTGCGATGTGCTACATTTATCCTGTTATCAGCCAACTTTGTTGACTAAAACTTTAAATAAATACAACGAATGTAACATTTTACAAGGAAAATCATTCAGTTGAGACATTCATTGCTAAAGGAAAAACATTCCAAACAAACGTAGTCATTGTAAGATTCATATTTGTCAAAAATGAGGCTGTATGACATTACATAGAATGTAGTGAGTTTGTAAAATTTTGATGTTACCATTATATTACTGTTATAACTGTTATAATCACGGCTTTGAATCAGTTCAAGGAACAAAAGCCAGAAATAACTATCACTAGGAAGAAAATTAGTGCATCCAGAAAGTATTCACAGCTCTTCACTTTTCCACATTTTATGTTACAGCCTTATTTCTAAATGGATGAAATTCCCTTTTTTTTTCCATCAAAATTCTGCACACAATATCCCATAATGACAATGTGAAAAAGCTTTTTTCTTTTATTTTTTAGATTATTGTAAATTTATTAAAAATTGAAAAACATAAGAAATCACATGTACATAAGTATTCACAGCCAAGCTTGTGGCATCATATTCAAGAAGACTTGAGGCTATAATTACTGCAAAAGGTGCATCAACAAAGTATTGACCAAAGGGTGTGAATACTTATGTACATGTGGTTTCTTAGTTTTATAATTTTTAGTAAATTTGCAAAAATTTCAAAACAGCTTTTTCATGTTGTCATTATGGGGTTCTGTGAGTAGAATTTTGAGGGAAAACTTTTATTTACTCCATTTTGGAATAGGCAAAGGCTATACGCCCAACCGTTGGGCAAATAAATATAATGCCCTACCTTATTCCCCCATCCGTTGGGCAGATAAGTTATACATTGAACGTTACATGTACAACCATTGGGCAGTTAAATATAATGTCTTATCTTATTCGCCCAACCGTGATCATGTATTTGACACTTTTGTACATCTAAACTACATTTTTTACACCACTTTTTAAGGCTCTACTGTGGTGTATGTTTGACACATTTAATGTTGCCATCTTTAATTACTACGAAAACACCGCAATGGATGAAAACAGACAAACTTCATAAGCATTTTGAACAGAACCCTGTTAATGACGACGAAACAGTTTTTGACCAAAATGCTGCTTGTTGGCTGTAAGATGGTGTTAGTTTGACATTGTTGGTCGGTTGTGGTTGGACGTATATGCTTGTGAATGTACTTTATTGACCTAACGGTTCGGCGTATAACCACTGTCTTTGGAATAAGGCTGTAACATAAAATACGGAAAAAGTGCTGTGAATACTTTCTGGATGCACTGTCTATTTTTACATTTTGCAACAGACATCTTTTTTAAAAAAATAACTGGCTTTTTAAAATTTATTTAAATTATTTCCTGCTTGCCACAGCTGAGTGCTGAGTTCACTTCCTGTTTTCTTTTGAACATCAAGTAATTTAGCAGCAGCAGGTGATTAAAGTTAAATGCGGCATCTTCTCCCTGTTTCCAAACAAATGACGTGAATATTCTGGTATGTGCCGAGTAAATGTTGGTGTTCAACATCAACTTCATTGATGTTTGACGGACATGCTAACATGTAAGGAGAAATAATGTTGGGAATACTTAGCTAGCTCCACTTAGGCTAAACAACGTGCCTAACATAGCCTGGCGTGTTAACTGCAGCATTAGCGATAGACTATAGAGCAAAATAGAGCCTATAATCAACAGACAATTTCATATTGTCCGAAAGATACATAGTTACGTCACACAGCCTTCACATGGAACATTTTAACTGATACTTTGTTTGGTTCAAACCCGTTCAGGAATGATTATTATGTTAAAACACAGATTGTGCTCAGAACAGACGAGGGGTTTGGTATGAAACCCAGATTAAAAGTCAACACATCTTTTAAGTTTAAACCCACTTTTTGACTCGTACTTACTGATTTTGTGCCTAGTTTTCACTTACTGTGTACTGCAGGTAAGATAACACTGATAGGACTTTCACTGAACACTTTATTGCACCAGAAATATTTTTGGGCATGGAGGACGTATTTTAAAAGGCTCCAAAGACTTATTTAATTAATTTCTGTGACGTGTTGGGCAGTCCAGTGTTGAAAGACTGACCTCTAGAGGTCGTGCTTTGTGCTGCGCTAACAACGGATGGATTTCGGTAATAGAATTCCATACATAATGTGACTCAAATTTAGCCACGCCTCCCACTAGAAGTAAAGCTTTTATGATGTTTGAGTCAACCCCATGTTCTCAAGCTTAACTCCAAAATTGTTCAAATGATACCACAAAATATCATAAGTCTTAAAAAATTCACTCTCTGTTCTAGTTAAGTGGGGTTTTCTTTTTCAGGAACGGTTAAGATCTAAAAGATAATCTCTGTTACAGATGCAATGACATGTTATTGCTTAATATCTGTTTCTGATAAGTGATTGATCTTTTCTGAGTACCGTAGCATCTTCTGGAAGCTTTAATTTGTTACTACGTCATTACATTGTTGCTTAAAAAGGTTTTGCGTGATTTAGTGGGAATGTTGTACATATGGACGATTTGGTTTCAACCTTTTTAGAGCTTCAAAACTGAAGCTAAAAACCACAATCAGAGAAAGTCCTTTGAGAAATGTGCTGTAGTTGGAGGACAGTGGAACCAGTTAGAGTTCTTGCAGAACGTTAAGAGGACGGGTCTTAAATGTAAACAGGTTGCTCCTGGGCGGTCAGCAGACGGTACATGGCTCCAGGCATCGTCTTCATGTGGATCTGACAAATTATAACGTATAAATTATACGAGAACATTTTAATATCACGCAATTAAATGAACCATTTGCATTAAAAGTCTCAAACACATGAGCAGACCTGGAATTGACTCTCTCAGGCTACCTGTCTTGTGTACTAGGATAAGGCACTTAATCTACATCATCCTAGTCCACCCAGCTGGGAAAGAAATCCGCAACGGCCTGGTGTTCCAAGAAGCAGTCAGAGTCTCATGCTACTCTAATGGTGGCCAGCAGGTGATGCTGTGCAGTTAAGTAAATCTCGCTCCCAACTGCCAAAAAAAAAAAAAAAAAAAAAGTCATTCTAGCTAGCAACACATTGGAGTACCTGCCTCTGCTCCTGGGAACCATGTGTTTGAGCCCAGTGTGTGATGGAGTGATGTAGGTTACACTACTGTATCCGCGGATACGTTAGAGAAGGTCTGCACAGAAGTCTTTCTTGTTTGAATATGACACTTGTACCTTGTGGTATCACACTGGACTCTTCCCCATAACTAAACTGCTGTTGTAGCAGTTGCTCTTGACTAAAGATGGATGTATGCCAGATCCACACCCTTCACAGCCTGGTTCCATCGTGGATTTGCTGGATTTGGTGCATCAGTTGTAGATCAACTGGCTGTAGACTTATTCTATTTATTTTCACTTGGTGACTCTCGACATATACTGTTACTATTGCAGGACAACAAAGGTCCAAGTCTCTAGGGTCCTGGTCGTTCCTGTCTTATTAAGGTGACAAGTAGATGTCTTTGGTACGAGGCCTCTGCAGAGGATCCTGCTGAAATGACTGTGTGAAACAATCAGTTTCTTAAGGGGAATTGGATGAGGAGTATCACTTGGGCAGTGAAAGAGCATCAGTGACAACATTCTGGTCTGGGCATGATCCAGCATGCTGGTGCCTCAGTGATGAGGAGCCACCACTTCCAAAAGGCCAACGGGATGTCTACGATAGATGGTCCAGCGGTCTGCCAGGGTGGTTGCTATCCAGGACCCGTTGTGTATCCAGCCAAAAGCTTCCAGATAACAATGTAAAAATGAAAGACCTTGGCACGCTGACACAAACCCTACATGCCAATGTTATCAATCAAACACAAACATTTCGCTCATCAGTATACGTTTTAGTGTCTGTAGCCCTACTGGTTGCAGCGATACAGCAGAAAGTGTTGATTTCACACCATGTTTTTGTTGACCTTGACCTTTGTCCGATTCTCTGCAAAAGTTAATCATCTGTTGATATCACAAAGGACCAAAGACAATACCCCGCTTTGCCAGTGCACAGGGTAAAAACCGCTAGCGTAGCGCTGTGAGCTCACCTCTCCCACAGCGCTGGACAGGATGTGGACAATCTTCTCATGCGGCATCGCGACCACACTCTGGCTGTTAATCTCGATGATGCGGTGACCCACTCTGACCCCGCCTCGTTCAGCGATGCCACCGCGCATAAGGCTACAGATCTGTTGGTGGGAAAGGGAATACTCAATTATGAGTAACTGAAATATGAAGACTGAGCCGAATGCAGTACTCACAATGCCGTTCTGGACACTGAAGCCCAGCTGGTAACGGAGGTCTGGCCGCCGGATGAGGACAGTGGTGACTGGAGGACATCTGACAATGTTCATCTTGATACGAGACTGGTTCTTTAAACCCTGAGCGTAAGTCAGAGTGTGGGCTCAGAAAAAGTCAATGAGCAAATCCATGTCTTTGATCCTGTCTTTGTTTCTGACAGAAACAAAGACAGGATCAAAGACATTAATAATTGATAAGTATCTTGAAAATTCCCCATCATCCACCAATCAATCAATGGTGGGTACAGTCTAGTTAGCCAGCTAAGAGCTAATTAGCAAAGCTAACTTTGACTAGTTAATTAGCTTTGAAAACCATTAGTGCTCCAATAAATTTAGGTCTAACTTTAAGTCCGATAACTTTCCCTTTTTTTGTGTTTTTTTTTTTTATTTAAAGAAGTGAATAATTAACATCTTTTATGAACCTGCATGATGCACACGTACCTTGATGATGCTCTGACACGTGGACAGTGGCAGTCCCACCAGGCTGGTCCCATTAATGGACATGACCTGGTCACCAATGTTCAGTCTGCCAGACCTCTCGGCCGGCCCAGCATGCATCATGTTGGCAATGATGACAGTGGGCAGGATGGAGCCCCACCCACTCTCCACAATGACCACGCCCAGAATCTCCCCCTTAGCTTTCTCAATGAGCACCTTCACACCAGGTCACAGCAAACAAAGATGACACAAGCCACGTAAACAGAATAACCGAGTGAAATGAACCATAACATCTCACTTTGACCACAAACACCAGTGTTAATATTACACACAAATAAAGACAGTGTGCTGAAACATATTAATTGCTTTTGGCTGCTCTGTTTTATTTGATTTTATTTTTTATAACCCAGGGTGCCCTGGCAGTACTAATACAGTGCCAAGACAGGCACTTATTAGTGGCAGGGTGGCTTAGTGGTTAGCACTGGTGCCTCACAGCAAGAAGGTCATGGGATCAGTTCCTGCCCTTTCTGTGTAGAGTTTGCATGTCCTCCCCGTGTCTGAGTGGGTTTTCTCCCACAATCAAAAACATACTTATTTAGGGTCTGCTCCTTTCTCTGTCCCTGACCAAGGCAGAGTCTACATCTGGAGTTGGACCCCAGGTGCCGGACTGTGGCGACCCACTGCTCCTAGTGGTTGAATTGTGTCTAACTGCAATTAGGATGGTTAAATGCAGAGAACAAATTTCATTGTATATATGTACAATGACAATAAAGGCTGTATTCTATTCTGTTTACAGGCAGGTGAACTGGGAAAATCCAGATGAAGTGTCTTATCCAAGGACAAAGACAGATAGCATGACCGGGTATTAAACCCAGGTCTGCTACCCAGGTCTACTACAACAGTAGCTCAGTAAGATAAAACTAAGCTACCTGTTCCTGCGGACTGCTGGATGAATACAACCCCTGGCAAAAATTATGGAATCACCGGCCTTGGAGGATGTTCATTCAGTTGTTTAATTTTGTAGAAAAAAAAGCAGATCAACAAAACAAATGAGGAACGAATGGGAGGAAACTGGAGTCAACGTCTGTGACCAAACTGTAAGAAACCGCCTAAAGGAAATGGGATTTACATACAGAAAAGCTAAACGAAAGCCATCATTAACACCTAAACAGAAAAAAAACAAGGTTACAATGGGCTAAGGAAAAGCAATCGTGGACTGTGGATGACTGGATGAAAGTCATATTCAGTGATGAATCTCGAATCTGCATTGGGCAAGGTGATGATGCTGGAACTTTTGTTTGGTGCCGTTCCAATGAGATTTCTAAAGATTACTGCCTGAAGAGAACATGTAAATTTCCACAGTCATTGATGATATGGGGCTGCATGTCAGGTAAAGGCACTGGGGAGATGGCTGTCATTACATCATCAATAAATGCACAAGTTTACGTTGATATTTTGGACACTTTTCTGATGTTTAAGGATGATGAAATCATTTTTCAAGATGATAATGCATCTTGCCATAGAGCAAAAACTGTGAAAACATTCCTTGCAAAAAGACACATAGGGTCAATGTCATGGCCTGCAAATAGTCCGGATCTTAATCCAATTGAAAAGCTTTGGTGGAAGTTGAAGAAAATGGTCCATGACAAGGCTCCAACCTGCAAAGCTGATCTGGCAACAGCAATCAGAGAAAGTTGGAGCCAGATTGATGAGTACTGTTTATCACTCATTAAGTCCATGCCTCAGAGACTGCAAGCTGTTATAAAAGCCAGAGGTGAGTGATTCCATATTTTTTTCCTCTGCTTGGTCTAAAAAAGTAACCGTTACTGACTGCCACAATCTTTTTTTTTCTTGATTTCTTATAGTGTTTCTTAAAGCCAGAAAGTTGCCATTTAAAATGACTTTAGTTTTGTGTCATGTCTGTGATCTGCTTTTTTTCTACAAAATTAAACAACTGAATGAACATCCTCCGAGGCCAGTGATTCCATAATTTTTGCCAGGGGTTGTAGTAGAATAATTTTTTTAGAAAATTAGATGAACATTTATTTGGAGGTGAATGGGTGTAGTGAGAATTCCAGAACAATGGTGAATATCAGTTTGTAAAACAGAATTCCTCAAAGTTGGGACACTATTAAAATGTAAATAACTAGAAATCTTTTTTTTTTTTTTTTTGTAAATTGCACCTCCTATAAGTTGGTATATCATCACTCAAAGGTGAAAACAGCAGCAGTCCCACAGTGGATCCCTGATGTACCTCACTCTTTACTGTGGAAAATGGAGATTTCTTGTCCTCCTCAGCCAAACGTGCTCAGATACCAAAGCAGTTTTCACCTTTGTCCAAGAACACCAGAAATGGTGCCAAATGCTGCACTATATGCTAATGTGGAGTCTGCGTCCATAATGAGTTATGGGTCCTTCACCACATTGGTCAGTGGCGTTTGTGAGGAATGCTGAGCCCTAAATGTTGACTGTAATGGTTCACGGACATGATGAGGTGCTCAGATAAGACCCGTTCAAGAATATTCAATGAGAAATGATCATTACTATGATATGACTAATAATGATCTTTAGAAACAACCTAAGTTGGTAACTGATCAACAAAATGAAATGGAGAAATTGACATCCAGCCGTCTGACTGTGTCTCAGGAGCATGAATGTCAAACTGAGACATTTTTGGCCCCCATAAGTTGTATTACTGTAGAATTTGTTGACTTTGTTGAAGAAGGCTTGAATGTCTCATTCCTAACAGTCTTCATTCTATTATCAAAGGAGTACAGAGTTAGTATCTTATAATAAAGTTGTAGAAGCCACATCACAGTTCTGCTAAGTTGGACAGAAGATCTGTATTAAAATAAGCAATTAAAAATAAATCATTCTGTCTACTTACATCTTTGCAGTTCTCAGACTTGGAGAAATGGATGAGGTCGTCATTGTACATGTCCTGGGTGTTGAGGAGGTCACTGTACTCCTTCTGGCTCAGGTCCTCGGGGTTGATGCCATTGGCCCGTAAAAACTCCTGGTAAGCCACGCTGAATGCCTGCCCAATGGACTGAGCAATCAGCTGGGCCTAGTGGTCAAAAAGGGTAAAGCCAAGAGATGCCAGAGATACAAATTTTGTATTCACCGTGTTCCAACCTGATGTCGGCACAATCTGTCAAACTTACTGACCTGTACTTCCCAAGGGAAAGGGATGCTGGATGCAAAGCACTCGAACACTATGCAAACACTCCAGTTTGACAAATGACCAGTTCAAAGCCTTGATCCATGATTCTGATCAGGGTGGTGCAAGTGCTGCTCACTCAGATTAATTTTAATAGCCTGTGTATCAAACTAGCAAACAAGGCATATTGTCACTCGTACCTCTGCATCACTGACTCTTTCCCAGTTTATAAGTTACCAACCAAAATGCTACTGGTGGTGACATTATCCACCTTTAATCTGTTGAAACTCAAATTTTTGGAGAAATTCCCAAATCAGAGCTGCCACTTCTGCCAAATCTCACTTGTAGAATATTCACATACAATCATTTGGTGATGAGGTGATGGTCTAGTGGTTAAGCGTTGGGCTTGAGACCAGAGGATCCTCTGTTCAAGTCCTAGCCAGACCGGAAAATCACTAGGGGCCCTTGGGTAAGGTCCTTAATCCCCTAGTTGCTCCCAGTGTGTAGTGAACGCCTTGTATGGCAGCAGCCTCACATCGCGGTGATTTGGGGCATTATTGTAATTTGCAAAGCGCTTTGAGTGTCTGATGTAGATGGAAAAAGTGTTATATAAACAGGGGTGCACATAACTGGTGCTCATGGTGCTTGTGTGTGCTACATACCATTGATGCACAGCAGAGGGAAACACTTTTCCTACAATTTGTCATTGCTTTCCTCTTATGAAGCGCTTCCCTTGTGTTTTCTGTTGCGCATCATTTATTTTTAGCATGCACAAGCACCACGAGGACCAGTTATGTGCATACCTGTATATAAATGCAGTCCATTTACTCTTTACCATTTGATGCGAGTCTTTCTGACTGAAATATAACAAACAGATCAGAAAACACCACAATTTGCTTTTGGACTTACGTCCTCTGACTCAAACACGTGGCATATCATCTTGTACTGGCGCTTGTTGTCTTCTCCAGGGTCTGAGGCCTCCACATCATCCTGAGAGTCGGTTCGAGGCATCCGACGCCGAGCCATAAGCACCACAATATTGCCAATATCCGCAATGTAGGAGATGGTCCGTAAAGGATGGTCCATCATGGTCTCCTTGTGGGATGTCACAGAACCACAATGAGATTATGTCAGATTTTACTGCCTTGTGCAGGTAATTCAGTGGACAGGAGTTGGTCTTCCAGTATGTAGACCTGGTTTGGTTTCCGGTCTCTCTGTCTTTGGATGAGACACTTCATCTGCATTGTCCCAGTCCACTCAGCTGTAAATGGTTATCAGCCTCGTAGAAAAGGAAAACGGCTGGTGCAACACAGAAGTGGGTGCAAAAAGGTTTATTAAGGTGTCAAAAGCTTTGAAGAGACTAACGTTTCGATGTAATTTATACATCGAGTCTGAGTTTTTGCACCCGCTTCTGTGTCCCACCAGAAAGGCTGGTGCATCTGTGTTGCACCAGCCGTTCTCCTTTTCTACAAGTCTGTCCTGGCCTGGTTGCACTGGTTTTTAGTGCTTGGCAGAAGTGTGGAGAACTTTTCCCTTTTTGGTTATCAGCCTTGTGTGGGGAAGTAACCTGTGAGTGGTCGACTCTCACCCCCTTCACCCCATGGACTCCAGGGATAAGCACCAGCACCAGAGGGCCTCAGGGCCTTTCCTGGACTACATCTATAATTCATCATAAAGATTCATTTTTGATTAACTGCAAGTGCACCCTTACAGCAGATGCAGTTTTAAGAACTGTTTCTTGAATTAAAGTGACAAAATAGTAAAGCTAGATTCAATAAGTATATGAGGTCTATTAGAAAAGAAACCGACAGTTTTATTTTTTTTAAAAACTATACGGATTTGAATCACGTGTGATTACATCAGCCAAGCTTGAACCCTCGTGGGCATGCGTGAGTTTTTTCACGCCTGTCGGTGATGTCATTCGCCTGTGAGCACGCCTTGTGGAAGGAGTGGTCCAGCCCCTCGTCAGATTTTCATTGTCTGACAAGTTGCTGAGAGACTGGCGCTGTGCTTGATCAAAATTTTTTCAAAACTGTAAGGCACATCCGAGTGGACACCATTTGAGAAATTCAGCTGGTTTTCTGTGAAAATTTTAACGGCTGATGAGAGATTTTGGATTGTTTCTATCGCTGTAAGGACTTCCCACGGAGCGGGACGTCGCGCAGCGCTCCAAGGTGACCTCGTCATCCTGTTTCAAGCTGAAAACCTCCAAATTTAAGCCTCTGTTGACCCAGGACATCGTGAGAGAACAGAGAACTTTCAGAAGAGGTCGGAATCAGCAGTTTATCCGGATATTCCACTGTTAAAAGAGATTTTTTTAATGAAAGACGTGCCCGCCACAGGAAAAACACCTCCGTGTTGATAACATTTGTAAAATCCAGGTGCCTTTTGGTGGCTTTCAGTTGAGTGAGTATCTGAGGAATTGTTTAACAGCAGGGCATGTTCCAACTTGTCCTTAAGGCTTCCAACGGAGGTGTTTTTCCTGTGGCGGGTGTGCTGCGCCAATCCGTCCACACGTCTTTCATTAAAAAAATCTCCTTTAACAGTGGAATGTCCGGATAAACTGCTGATCCCGACCTCTTCTGAAAGTTCTCTGATCTCTCACGACATCCTGGGTCAACAGAGGCTTAAATTTGGAGGTTTTCAGCTTGAAACAGGATGATGAGGTTGCCTTGGAGCGCTGCGCGACGTCCCGCTCCGTGGGAAGTCCTTACAGCGATAGAAACAATCCAAAATCTCTCATCAGCCGTTAAAATTTTCACAGAAAACCAGCTGAATTTCTTGAATGGTCTCCACTCGGATGTGCCTCACAGTTTTTTAAAAAATTTTGATCAAGCACAGCGCCAGTCTCTCAGCAACTTCTCAGACAAAGGAATTCCGATGAGGGGGCTGGACCACTCCTTCCACAAGGCGTGCTCACAGGCGAATGACGTCACCGACAGGCGTGAAAAAACTCTCGCACTCCCACAAGGGTTCAAGCTTGGCTGATGTAATCACACGACTCAAATCCATATGGTTTTTAAAAAAAATAATAAGGTCGGATACTTTTGTAACAGACCTTGTATATATATATATATATATATATATATATATATATATGTATGTGTGTGTGTGTGTATATATATATATATATATATATATATATATATATATATATATATATATATATTTTTTTTTTTTTTTTTTTTTCCCCCACAGTAAAACCCTGCTGTAAAATGTGCAGTTTGTCTTGAAAAATGATCTTTATTACTGTGAAGAAGCCGGCTGTGGTGGTGGTACTGGGTGGGCATGGTTACACAGTTGCCAAATTCTCAGAAGAGACAATGGAAGCGTCTTGTGGTCATGAAATGACCCTTCAGTTCACAGTCAACAGTTCCGATGGATGTTCCTGCAGATAGCATGCTAATATCTCGCTCCCTCAAACGTTGGGATGTCTATGGCATCACGTTATTTGAGAAAACCGCACATTTCACAGCAGGCTTTTATTGTGATCAGTCTGAGGTGGATCTGTGCAATAATCATGCTGTTTAATCAGCGTCTAGATATACCACACCAGCTGGGTGCATGCTGGAAATGATGTCACATGACCTCAATGTTAACATCAGTTGTCCCAAGTTCACTTCATGAAGGTATTAAATCCTTAACTGTGTATTAAATCATACTGTGTGGGTTATCTGTATTTATTATTTATATTATTTATTATCTGTATTTATACAGTATTTACTAAGCGTACCCCTGTGAGCTCTCTCTAAAGCTCTCTTTCCGTAGTTCGTACCTGCGAGTCAGCGTTGAGCACTTTGATCCTTTGGGTGGAGATGAAGAGATCCACCTCTGTCATGGGCTGAGGTTCACCCTCAGAGGCCTACAGCAACACAAAAACACACATACACAGTCATAAAAGGTGCATGCACATGTTGTCAAAAACAGCATTACTCCAGTGTTCCCCAATAAACACTATTTTGACCTTGAAATTAGGGATCAAAAGTTGTCTAAGACCACAGTACTAAAAAAATCATTAAGAATGTGTACAATTTTATGGCAGCAGTGACACGCAAAACCATTAAATAAATAAATAAATAACAGTGCTTGTAACAAAGACGAGGACACCAACAGTGAAAAAAGAGACAGAGACAGACGGAACAAGAGACAGACCGTGCTTGACAGAGGTGATGATCAGGCTGGTAGAAAAAATGATCGAACTGTTATGTGTCGTGTGAGTTACATGAATGTACTCGTATGTGTGTATGAATCTGCTACCTACATGCAGAGTGAGGAAAAGAAAGAAAGAGAACCAATGTGTGCTAACATGAATGACTGTAGGGCCACATTAGAGCCATACAGCTGCTCAACCTGAATGCAGCCAGAGGACCCGGAGCAATGCCTCATTAGGCATGAGCAATGCCTCATTAGGGACCGCCTACCGGAGCAAAGCCTGCCAGCACCTCAAGCACCACCACACTCCCCAGAGCTGACATCCCCGTACCGGTACCTAGGGGAGAGCCCAGACAAGCCGCTGGCACCAAGTACACACTGTCTCTAGCCGCATTCACCTTTATTTTTCATACAACTCTTCCAATTCCAGTAACATACATACATCTATCTGTCTATCTATTGTACTTTGTCTCTCCCTAATGTATTCGATTTCACTGTCTTTCTTTTTGCCTTGGAGCAGGTAGTTTAGTGGGTAAGAAGCTGACCTGTCAATGTGTAGACCTGGGTTTGAATCCCACTCATGCCACCTGACTATGTCCTTGGACATAGTCAGGTGGCATAGTCATATGGAGCTGATGTCAGTTCTTGCTTGCCTCTACTGGTGGTTGGCTCTCACTGCGGTATTGTATCACTTCCTGTTCCGGAGCACAGCGGTGTTTTTCTGTATCTGTTAGCTGTTTAATCTGCGCAGTTAGATTGATCTAGTTACCTAGATTACGATTTGTTTCCCAGTGTAATCTTTACGTGCCTTAACTAAAGCACTCCTTCTGCTGAATCACCTCTAAATTATTTACACATTATTCACTTTGCGTGTTTTTAGGAATCCGCTAGCTTAGCGTAGCTACTAGCTCTTAGCCGATTTAGCATGGCGGCTTCTCCTGTCTCTCCCGCACTTTTCTGCTCTGGGTGTGAAATGTTTAGTTATTCCTCGGCCTCCTTTAGCAGTAATGGTACTTGTAATAAGTGTAGCTTATTCGTAGCTTTGGAGGCCAGGCTGGGCGAATTGGAGACTCGGCTCCGCACCGTGGAAAATTCTACAGCTAGCCAGGCCCCTGTAGTCGGTGCGGACCAAGGTAGCTTAGCCGCCGTTAGTTACCCCCTGGCAGATCCCGAGCAGCCGGGAAAGCAGGCCGACTGGGTGACTGTGAGGAGGAAGCGTAGCCCTAAACAGAAGCCCCGTGTACACCGCCAACCCGTTCACATCTCTAACCGTTTTTCCCCACTCGACGACACACCCGCCGAGGATCAAACTCTGGTTATTGGCGACTCTGTTTTGAGAAATGTGAAGTTAGCGACACCAGCAACCATAGGCAATTGTCTTCCGGGGGCCAGAGCAGGCGACATTGAAGGAAATTTGAAACTGCTGGCTAAGGCTAAGCGTAAATTTGGTAAGATTGTAATTCACGTCGGCAGTAATGACACCCGGTTACGCCAATCGGAGGTCACTAAAATTAACATTAAATCGGTGTGTAACTTTGCAAAAACAATGTCGGACTCTGTAGTTTTCTCTGGGCCCCTCCCCAATCGGACCGGGAGTGACATGTTTAGCCGCATGTTCTCCTTGAATTGCTGGCTGTCTGAGTGGTGTCCAAAAAATGAGGTGGGCTTCATAGATAATTGGCAAAGCTTCTGGGAAAAACCTGGTCTTGTTAGGAGAGACGGCATCCATCCCACTTTGGATGGAGCAGCTCTCATTTCTAGAAATCTGGCCAATTTTCTTAAATCCTCCAAACCGTGACTATCCAGGGTTGGGACCAGGAAGCAGAGTTGTAGTCTTACACACCTCTCTGCAGCTTCTCTCCCCCTGCCATCCCCTCATTACCCCATCCCCGTAGAGACGGTGCCTGCCCCCAGACTAGCAATAACCAGCAAAAATCTATTTAAGCATAAAAATTCAAAAAGAAAAAATAATATAGCACCTTCAACTGCACCACAGACTAAAACAGTTAAATGTGGTCTATTAAACATTAGGTCTCTCTCTTCTAAGTCCCTGTTGGTAAATGATATAATAATTGATCAACATATTGATTTATTCTGCCTAACAGAAACCTGGTTACAGCAGGATGAATATGTTAGTTTAAATGAGTCAACACCCCCGAGTCACACTAACTGTCAGAATGCTCGTAGCACGGGCCGGGGCGGAGGATTAGCAGCAATCTTCCATTCCAGCTTATTAATTAATCAAAAACCAGACAGAGCTTTAATTCATTTGAAAGCTTGTCTCTTAGTCTTGTCCATCCAAATTGGAAGTCCCAAAAAACAGTTTTATTTGTTATTATCTATCGTCCACCTGGTCGTTACTGTGAGTTTCTCTGTGAATTTTCAGACCTTTTGTCTGACTTAGTGCTTAGCTCAGATAAGATAATTATAGTGGGCGATTTTAACATCCACACAGATGCTGAGAATGACAGCCTCAACACTGCATTTAATCTATTATTAGACTCTATTGGCTTTGCTCAAAAAGTAAATGAGTCCACCCACCACTTTAATCATATCTTAGATCTTGTTCTGACTTATGGTATGGAAATAGAAGACTTAACAGTATTCCCTGAAAACTCCCTTCTGTCTGATCATTTCTTAATAACATTTACATTTACTCTGATGGACTACCCAGCAGTGGGGAATAAGTTTCATTACACTAGAAATCTTTCAGAAAGCGCTGTAACTAGGTTTAAGGATATGATTCCTTCTTTATGTTCTCTAATGCCATATACCAACACAGTGCAGAGTAGCTACCTAAACTCTGTAAGGGAGATAGAGTATCTCGTCAATAGTTTTACATCCTCATTGAAGACAACTTTGGATGCTGTAGCTCCTCTGAAAAAGAGAGCTTTAAGTCAGAAGTGTCTGACTCCGTGGTATAACTCACAAACTCGTAGCTTAAAGCAGATAACCCGTACGTTGGAGAGGAAATGGCGTCTCACTAATTTCGAAGATCTTCACTTAGCCTGGAAAAAGAGTCTGTTGCTCTATAAAAAAAGCCCTCCATAAAGCTAGGACATCTTTCTACTCATCACTAATTGAAGAAAATAAGAACCCCAGGTTTCTTTTCAGCACTGTAGCCAGGCTGACAAAGAGTCAGAGCTCTATTGAGCTGAGTATTCCATTAACTTTAACTAGTAATGACTTCATGACTTTCTTTGCTAACAAAAGTTTAACTATTAGAGAAAAAATTACTCATAACCATCCCAAAGACGTATCGTTATCTTTGGCTGCTTTCAGTGATGCCGGTATTTGGTTAGACTCTTTCTCTCCGATTGTTCTGTCTGAGTTATTTTCATTAGTTACTTCATCCAAACCATCAACATGTTTATTAGACCCCATTCCTACCAGGCTGCTCAAGGAAGCCCTACCATTATTTAATGCTTCGATCTTAAATATGATCAATCTATCTTTGTTAGTTGGCTATGTACCACAGGCTTTTAAGGTGGCAGTAATTAAACCATTACTTAAAAAGCCATCACTTGACCCAGCTATCTTAGCTAATTATAGGCCAATCTCCAACCTTCCTTTTCTCTCAAAAATTCTTGAAAGGGTAGTTGTAAAACAGCTAACTGATCATCTGCAGAGGAATGGTCTATTTGAAGAGTTTCAGTCAGGTTTTAGAATTCATCATAGTACAGAAACAGCATTAGTGAAGGTTACAAATGATCTTCTTATGGCCTCGGACAGTGGACTCATCTCTGTGCTTGTTCTGTTAGACCTCAGTGCTGCTTTTGATACTGTTGACCATAAAATTTTATTACAGAGATTAGAGCATGCCATAGGTATTAAAGGCACTGCGCTGCGGTGGTTTGAATCATATTTGTCTAATAGATTACAATTGTTCATGTAAATGGGGAATCTTCTTCACAGACTAAAGTTAATTATGGAGTTCCACAAGGTTCTGTGCTAGGACCAATTTTATTCACTTATACATGCTTCCCTTAGGCAGTATTATTAGACGGTATTGCTTAAATTTTCATTGTTACGCAGATGATACCCAGCTTTATCTATCCATGAAGCCAGAGGACACACACCAATTAGCTAAACTGCAGGATTGTCTTACAGACATAAAGACATGGATGACCTCTAATTTCCTGCTTTTAAACTCAGATAAAACTGAAGTTATTGTACTTGGCCCCACAAATCTTAGAAACATGGTGTCTAACCAGATCCTTACTCTGGATGGCATTACCCTGACCTCTAGTAATACTGTGAGAAATCATGGAGTCATTTTTGATCAGGATATGTCATTCAAAGCGCATATTAAACAAATATGTAGGACTGCTTTTTTGCATTTACGCAATATCTCTAAATCAGAAAGGTCTTGTCTCAGAGTGATGCTGAAAAACTAATTCATGCATTTATTTCCTCTAGGCTGGACTATTGTAATTCATTATTATCAGGTTGTCCTAAAAGTTCCCTAAAAAGCCTTCAGTTAATTCAAAATGCTGCAGCTAGAGTACTGACGGGGACTAGAAGGAGAGAGCATATCTCACCCATATTGGCCTCTCTTCATTGGCTTCCTGTTAATTCTAGAATAGAATTTAAAATTCTTCTTCTTACTTATAAGGTTTGAATAATCAGGTCCCATCTTATCTTAGGGACCTCGTAGTACCATATCACCCCAATAGAGCGCTTCGCTCTCAGACTGCAGGCTTACTTGTAGTTCCTAGGGTTTGTAAGAGTAGAATGGGAGGCAGAGCCTTCAGCTTTCAGGCTCCTCTCCTGTGGAACCAGCTCCCAATTCAGATCAGGGAGACAGACACCCTCTCTACTTTTAAGATTAGGCTTAAAACTTTCCTTTTTGCTAAAGCTTATAGTTAGGGCTGGATCAGGTGACCCTGAACCATCCCTTAGTTATGCTGCTATAGACGTAGACTGCTGGGGGGTTCCCATGATGCACTGTTTCTTTCTCTTTTTGCTCTGTATGCACCACTCTGCATTTAATCATTAGTGATCGATCTCTGCTCCCCTCCACAGCATGTCTTTTTCCTGGTTCTCTCCCTCAGCCCCAACCAGTCCCAGCAGAAGACTGCCCCTCCCTGAGCCTGGTTCTGCTGGAGGTTTCTTCCTGTTAAAAGGGAGTTTTTCCTTCCCACTGTAGCCAAGTGCTTGCTCACAGGGGGTCGTTTTGACCGTTGGGGTTTACATAATTATTGTATGGCCTTGCCTTACAATATAAAGCGCCTTGGGGCAACTGTTTGTTGTGATTTGGCGCTATATAAAAAAAATTGATTGATTGATTGATTGATTGATTGATTGATTGATTGATTGATTGACAAGAGACTTAGTCTGCACGGTCCCAGTCCACCCAGCTGTAAAAGAATACAGGCTTTGCCTGTGGAAGTAACCTGTGTTGGACTGGCGTTCCATCCAGGGGAGCCATAGGCTCTCATCCGTTTCACATTACGGAACCTGGAGATGAGCACCAGCACCAATGGGACTTAGCCTTTATTGAATTCTGTACCTGAATGTTCCATCCCATAAGATGGCTTCCTTTCTTCTGAAGAAAGTTTTTAATTCTTGCTAAATTAAATTGGCTACTTTCCTCACTTCTTTATGATTTTTCACTCCTACCCTCCATCCTCCATGTACCGTGTCGGGTTTTCTAATTCCTTCGCAACTTTTCTCTTCTCCATCTTTGCTAATGACAGTGACGGTGGTTGTGTTTACTCGTTGATGTGGCTGCATTTTTCTTCCAGGACTGATTAAGTTGGGTCAAATAACGTGCAGGTGTTGTACTTTGTCAGATTCAACTTACAGTCTACCTGGGTGACTCACAGCCACCCAAAATGGTAAATGGACTACATTTATATAGCATTTTTCCATCTGCATCAGACGCTCAAAGCACTTTACTTTACTTACACTTTAATGCCTCACATTCACCCCAATGTTAGGGTGCTGCCATACAAGATGCTCACTACACACCGGGAGCAATAGGGGACTAAAGGCCTTGCCCAAGGGCCCTTAGTGATTTGCCAGTCAGGGTGGGATTTGAACCGAGGATCTTCTAGTCTCAAGCCCAATGCCTTAACCACTAGACCATCACCTCCCCAAGAAATGTAACCATCTTCCTGCTGCGGTCACGTGGTAGGTGGGCATACCTTTGGCCCTGTCCAGTTGCTATGAGGCACAAAACATTAAACATTAAACGTTAGGTCTCTCTCTTCTAAGTCCCTGTTGGTAAATGATATAATAATTGATCAACATATTGATTTATTCTGCCTAACAGAAACCTGGTTACAGCAGGATGAATATGTTAGTTTAAATGAGTCAACACCCCCGAGTCACACTAACTGTCAGAATGCTCGTAGCACAGGCCGGGGCGGAGGATTAGCAGCAATCTTCCATCCCAGCTTATTAATTAATCAAAAACCCAGACAGAGCTTTAATTCATTTGAAAGCTTGTCTCTTAGTCTTGTCCATCCAAATTGGAAGTCCCAAAAACCAGTTTTATTTGTTATTATCTATCGTCCACCTGGTCGTTACTGTGAGTTTCTCTGTGAATTTTCAGACCTTTTGTCTGACTTAGTGCTTAGCTCAGATAAGATAATTATAGTGGGCGATTTTAACATCCACACAGATGCTGAGAATGACAGCCTCAACACTGCATTTAATCTATTATTAGACTCTATTGGCTTTGCTCAAAAAGTAAATGAGTCCACCCACCACTTTAATCATATCTTAGATCTTGTTCTGACTTATGGTATGGAAATAGAAGACTTAACAGTATTCCCTGAAAACTCCCTTCTGTCTGATCATTTCTTAATAACATTTACATTTACTCTGATGGACTACCCAGCAGTGGGGAATAAGTTTCATTACACTAGAAGTCTTTCAGAAAGCGCTGTAACTAGGTTTAAGGATATGATTCCTTCTTTATGTTCTCTAATGCCATATACCAACACAGTGCAGAGTAGCTACCTAAACTCTGTAAGGGAGATAGAGTATCTCGTCAATAGTTTTACATCCTCATTGAAGACAACTTTGGATGCTGTAGCTCCTCTGAAAAAGAGAGCTTTAAGTCAGAAGTGTCTGACTCCGTGGTATAACTCACAAACTCGTAGCTTAAAGCAGATAACCCGTAAGTTGGAGAGGAAATGGCGTCTCACTAATTTAGAAGATCTTCACTTAGCCTGGAAAAAGAGTCTGTTGCTCTATAAAAAAGCCCTCCATAAAGCTAGGACATCTTTCTACTCATCACTAATTGAAGAAAATAAGAACCCCAGGTTTCTTTTCAGCACTGTAGCCAGGCTGACAAAGAGTCAGAGCTCTATTGAGCTGAGTATTCCATTAACTTTAACTAGTAATGACTTCATGACTTTCTTTGCTAACAAAATTTTAACTATTAGAGAAAAAATTACTCATAACCATCCCAAAGACGTATCGTTATCTTTGGCTGCTTTCAGTGATGCCGGTATTTGGTTAGGACTCTTTCTCTCCGATTGTTCTGTCTGAGTTATTTTCATTAGTTACTTCATCCAAACCATCAACATGTTTATTAGACCCCATTCCTACCAGGCTGCTCAAGGAAGCCCTACCATTATTTAATGCTTCGATCTTAAATATGATCAATCTATCTTTGTTAGTTGGCTATGTACCACAGGCTTTTAAGGTGGCAGTAATTAAACCATTACTTAAAAAGCCATCACTTGACCCAGCTATCTTAGCTAATTATAGGCCAATCTCCAACCTTCCTTTTCTCTCAAAAATTCTTGAAAGGGTAGTTGTAAAACAGCTAACTGATCATCTGCAGAGGAATGGTCTATTTGAAGAGTTTCAGTCAGGTTTTAGAATTCATCATAGTACAGAAACAGCATTAGTGAAGGTTACAAATGATCTTCTTATGGCCTCGGACAGTGGACTCATCTCTGTGCTTGTTCTGTTAGACCTCAGTGCTGCTTTTGATACTGTTGACCATAAAATTTTATTACAGAGATTAGAGCATGCCATAGGTATTAAAGGCACTGCGCTGCGGTGGTTTGAATCATATTTGTCTAATAGATTACAATTTGTTCATGTAAATGGGGAATCTTCTTCACAGACTAAAGTTAATTATGGAGTTCCACAAGGTTCTGTGCTAGGACCAATTTTATTCACTTTATACATGCTTCCCTTAGGCAGTATTATTAGACGGTATTGCTTAAATTTTCATTGTTACGCAGATGATACCCAGCTTTATCTATCCATGAAGCCAGAGGACACACACCAATTAGCTAAACTGCAGGATTGTCTTACAGACATAAAGACATGGATGACCTCTAATTTCCTGCTTTTAAACTCAGATAAAACTGAAGTTATTGTACTTGGCCCCACAAATCTTAGAAACATGGTGTCTAACCAGATCCTTACTCTGGATGGCATTACCCTGACCTCTAGTAATACTGTGAGAAATCATGGAGTCATTTTTGATCAGGATATGTCATTCAAAGCGCATATTAAACAAATATGTAGGACTGCTTTTTTGCATTTACGCAATATCTCTAAAATCAGAAAGGTCTTGTCTCAGAGTGATGCTGAAAAACTAATTCATGCATTTATTTCCTCTAGGCTGGACTATTGTAATTCATTATTATCAGGTTGTCCTAAAAGTTCCCTAAAAGCCTTCAGTTAATTCAAATGCTGCAGCTAGAGTACTGACGGGGACTAGAAGGAGAGAGCATATCTCACCCATATTGGCCTCTCTTCATTGGCTTCCTGTTAATTCTAGAATAGAATTTAAAATTCTTCTTCTTACTTATAAGGTTTTGAATAATCAGGTCCCATCTTATCTTAGGGACCTCGTAGTACCATATCACCCCAATAGAGCGCTTCGCTCTCAGACTGCAGGCTTACTTGTAGTTCCTAGGGTTTGTAAGAGTAGAATGGGAGGCAGAGCCTTCAGCTTTCAGGCTCCTCTCCTGTGGAACCAGCTCCCAATTCAGATCAGGGAGACAGACACCCTCTCTACTTTTAAGATTAGGCTTAAAACTTTCCTTTTTGCTAAAGCTTATAGTTAGGGCTGGATCAGGTGACCCTGAACCATCCCTTAGTTATGCTGCTATAGACGTAGACTGCTGGGGGGTTCCCATGATGCACTGTTTCTTTCTCTTTTTGCTCTGTATGCACCACTCTGCATTTAATCATTAGTGATCGATCTCTGCTCCCCTCCACAGCATGTCTTTTTCCTGGTTCTCTCCCTCAGCCCCAACCAGTCCCAGCAGAAGACTGCCCCTCCCTGAGCCTGGTTCTGCTGGAGGTTTCTTCCTGTTAAAAGGGAGTTTTTCCTTCCCACTGTAGCCAAGTGCTTGCTCACAGGGGGTCGTTTTGACCGTTGGGGTTTTACATAATTATTGTATGGCCTTGCCTTACAATATAAAGCGCCTTGGGGCAACTGTTTGTTGTGATTTGGCGCTATATAAAAAAAATTGATTGATTGATTGATTGATTGACAAGAGACTTAGTCTGCACGGTCCCAGTCCACCCAGCTATAAAAGAATACAGGCTTTGCCTGTGGAAGTAACCTGTGTTGGACTGGCGTTCCATCCAGGGGAGCCATAGGCTCTCATCCGTTTCACATTACGGAACCTGGAGATGAGCACCAGCACCAATGGGACTTAGCCTTTATTGAATTCTGTACCTGAATGTTCCATCCCATAAGATGGCTTCCTTTCTTCTGAAGAAAGTTTTTAATTCTTGCTAAATTAAATTGGCTACTTTCCTCACTTCTTTATGATTTTTCACTCCTACCCTCCATCCTCCATGTACCGTGTCGGGTTTTCTAATTCCTTCGCAACTTTTCTCTTCTCCATCTTTGCTAATGACAGTGACGGTGGTTGTGTTTACTCGTTGATGTGGCTGCATTTTTCTTCCAGGACTGATTGTTAAGTTGGGTCAAATAACGTGCAGGTGTTGTACTTTGTCAGATTCAACTTACAGTCTACCTGGGTGACTCACAGCCACCCAAAATGGTAAATGGACTACATTTATATAGCATTTTTCCATCTGCATCAGACGCTCAAAGCACTTTACTTTACTTACACTTTAATGCCTCACATTCACCCCAATGTTAGGGTGCTGCCATACAAGATGCTCACTACACACCGGGAGCAATAGGGGACTAAAGGCCTTGCCCAAGGGCCCTTAGTGATTTGCCAGTCAGGGTGGGATTTGAACCGAGGATCTTCTAGTCTCAAGCCCAATGCCTTAACCACTAGACCATCACCTCCCCAAGAAATGTAACCATCTTCCTGCTGCGGTCACGTGGTAGGTGGGCATACCTTTGGCCCTGTCCAGTTGCTATGAGGCACACGTATGCTTTATCATGCTCATGAAAATGCAACTGATGAGTTAAAATATGAGTAATTCCATTCTATCAACCAAAGTAAGTGAAGAACTCATCAGAATTAAACAAAAGCATTTTGAGCTTGGTGAGAAACCCCATAATCTTCTTTCACGACAATTGAGAGGAATCCAGTCTAACAGGGAATTACATAAAATAAAATCTAAATCTGGGGAAATTATAATAGACCCTAAAGCTATTAATGACAGATTTAAAGAGTATTATGAAGAACTCTACAGGTCAAAATCCAAAGGATGGCATTTCAGCCTGGCTAGACAAGTGGGATCTCCCAATTTTAAATGATGCATCACGTAATGCTTTGAATGCTGAAATCACCATTCAGGAAATAGTATCAGCAATTAAATCCATTCCCAATGGCAAGGCTGCAGGTCAGGATGGCTTTGGCATTGAAATTTACAAAAAAAATGCTGAAAAAATTGCCTCTTTGTTACTTAGGATGTTTAAGCATTCATTTCAAACTAAGGAATTCCCAAGAACATTATATGATGCCAACATTTCATTATTACTGAAGGAAGGGAAGGATGAAATGGAACCTTCATCCTACCGCCCCATTTCCTTATTAAATACCGATTTGAAAATATTTACTAAGTTATTGGCAAATAGATTAAATAACCACATTAGCTCAATCATTCATCCTGATCAGACTGGGTTTGTACCTAATAGGTTTTCTTTTTTAACATTAGGAGATTAATGAACATCATGTATCATCGACATTGACAAACTCAAAAAGTTGCAGCTTTATGTTTAGATGCAGAAAAGGCGTTTGATCAGGTGGAATGGGCCTATATGGTGGTAGTATTAGAAAGATTTGGTCTGGGTGACCAGTTTATCTCCTGGGTGAAGTTATTATATAGGCATCCATCAGCTTCCATTTTTACTAACCAAGAACGATCAGCACCTTTCCCTTTGCATCGGGGCACTCGTCAGGGTTGTCCCCTAAGCCCCCTGCTTTTTGTAATTGCAATTGAGCCCCTTGCCATAGCGATTAGCTAACAGTCCCTCCGTTAACCCAGTCCAGTTAGGTAGAGTTGATCATTCCATATCACTGTATGCTGATGATGTGGTTATCTTTTTATCTAATCCTGAAAGCTCAGTTCCAGCTTTATTAGAACTGGTAAAATCTTTTGGGGAAATTTCTGGCTATACCATTAATTGGCAGAAAAGTGAATTTATGGTTCTGGGGACTGATCTTGACATAGATTTTTTAGAAAATCTCCCTTTTAAAAAAACGGACCAGTTAAAATATCTAGGTGTTACCTTGCCAAAAAATCCTAAGTAAATTTTTAAGTATAATCATCTTGATAAGATTGAAAAATTAAAGCAGGATATTGAGAAATGGAGAAGCCTTCCTATTTCTATGGTAGGTCGCAAAAATGCAATAAAAATGGTCTCTCTTCCAAAGTTTTTGTACATTTTCCAAAACTTGCCCATTTACTTGACAAAGCAATTCTTTAAATCAATAGAATAATAACTAAGGCTCATTTATGTAAGCCCAAATCGATGGGGGGGCTAGGTTTGCCCAACTTTCAACATTACTATTGGGCGGCACTCTGCCGCACATTGGTCTACTGGCAAACGGAGTACACATTGGACTCAATGCCTGACATTCCTCCTTGGGTGGCCATTGAAAGTGAAGAGGTTGAAAATAGTTCTCTCCCTGCCCTCCTTTTTTCGCCTACTAGTCCAAATGTTAAGGTGCACAATTTTGTTGTCTCAAACTGTATAAAAATGCTCAGTCAAATTAGGAAAAAATATTCCTTACCAAATACACTCAACAAAAATATAAACGCAACACTTTTGGTTTTGCTCCCATTTTGTATGAGATGAACTCAAAAATCTAAAACTTTTTCCACATATACAATATCACCATTTCCCTCAAATATTGTTCACAAACCAGTCTAAATCTGTGATAGTGAGCACTTCTCCTTTGCTGAGATAATCCATCCCACCTCACAGGTGTGCCATATCAAGATGCTGATTAGACACCATGATTAGTACACAGGTGTGCCTTAGACTGCCCACAATAAAAGGCCCCTCTGAAAGGTGCAGTTTTGTTTTATTGGGGGGGATACCAGTCAGTATCTGGTGTAACCACCATTTGCCTCATGCAGTGCAACACATCTCCTTCACATAGAGTTGATCAGGTTGTCAATTGTGGCCTGTGGAATGTTGGTCCACTCCTCTTCAATGGCTGTGCGAAGTTGCTGGATATTGGCAGGAACTGGTACACGCTGTCGTATACGCCAGTCCAGAGCATCCCAAACATGCTCAATGGGTGACATGTCCGGTGAGTATGCCGGCCATGCAAGAACTGGGACATTTTCAGCTTCCAAGAATTGTGTACAGATCCTTGCAACATGGGGCCGTGCATTATCCTGCTGCAACATGAGGTGATGTTCTTGGATGTATGGAACAACAATGGGCCTCAGGATCTCGTCACGGTATCTTTGTGCATTCAAAATGCCATCAATAAAATGCACCTGTGTTCTTCGTCCATAACAGACGCCTGCCCATACCATAACCCCACCACCACCATGGGACACTCGATCCACAACATTGACATGAGAAAACCGCTCACCCACACGCCACACACGCTGTCTGCCATCTGCCCTGGACAGTGTGAACCGGGATTCATCCGTGAAGAGAACACCTCTCCAACGTGCCAAACACCAGCGAATGTGAGCATTTGCCCACTCAAGTCGGTTACGACGACGAACTGGAGTCAGGTCGAGACCCCGATGAGGACGTCGAGCATGCAGATGAGCTTCCCTGAGACAGTTTCTGACAGTTTGTGCAGAAATTCTTTGGTTATGCAAACCGATTGTTTCAGCAGCTGTCCGAGTGGCTGGTCTCAGACGATCTTGGAGGTGAACATGCTGGATGTGGAGGTCCTGGGCTGGTGTGGTTACACGTGGTCTGCGGTTGTGAGGCTGGTTGGATGTACTGCCAAATTCTCTGAAACGCCTTTGGAGATGGCTTATGGTAGAGAAATGAACATTCAATATACGAGCAACAGCTCTGGTTGACATTCCTTCTGTCAGCATGCCAATTGCACGCTCCCTCAAATCTGCTGTCAGCATGCCAATTGCACGCTCCCTCAAATCTTGCGACATCTGTGGCATTGTGCTGTGTGATAAAACTGCACCTTTCAGAGTGGCCTTTTATTGTGGGCAGTCTAAGGCACACCTGTGCACTAATCATGGTGTCTAATCAGCATCTTGATATGGCACACCTGTGAGGTGGGATGGATTATCTCAGCAAAGGAGAAGTGCTCACTATCACAGATTTAGACTGGTTTGTGAACAATATTTGAGGGAAATGGTGATATTGTGTATGTGGAAAAAGTTTTAGATCTTTGAGTTCATCGCATACAAAATGGGAGCAAAACCAAAAGTGTTGCGTTTATATTTTTGTTGAGTATTCATACACCGATATCACGTAACCACATTTTCCCCCCATCCTTGTTAGATGCCTCGTTTGACAATTGGAAGGAAAAGGGAATTGTTTCTCTTAGGGATTTATATGTTGCTAGACAGTTTGCCTCCTTTGCTCAACTAAAAGATAAGTTCTCTCTGCCTGCAACGCATTTTTTTCGATATCTGCAAGTTAGGAACTTTGTTTGCCAGAATATCCCTGAATTTGAGTTCTTACCTGAGGAGATGCCAATTTATAAGCTTCTCTCGAGTTCACCTGAATCCAAAAAGTTGGTGTCTGGGTTTGTTAATCTCTTTTTAGTTCAGTGTAACTCTTTACCCTTGAAAAATGCATGGGAAGGGGAGCTGGGCTTACAGATAGAGGACGAGGAATGGGAGGAGAGTCTGAACAAAATCTGGTCCTGCTCTATAAATGCAAGGCATCAATTAATTCAGTTTAAAATTTTGCACAGGCTGCACTACTCTAAGACTATATTGCACAAAATTTTTCCTTCCACCTCTCCTTTATGTGACCGTTGTAAATGTGCGGAGGGCTCTCTGACCCATTTATTTTGGTCTTGCACAAAACTGCATAATTTTTGGCTGGAAGTTTTTCAGTGGTTTGAAGGTATGGTATGTATGAGTGCTGTTTAACCCCAGATCCCAAAGTAGCATTATTTGGGTTATCTCGATCTCTTCTGTGCCTCAGCTCCTCTGAACGATACACAATTGAATATGGTATGATTATAGCAAAAAAGATTATATTAACTTTATGGAAAACTGATACGGTACCCCAATTCAAAATGTGGTTGTCTGAAATCATAAACATCTTGCATATGGAAAAGATCCGGTATTCCCTTCAGGATAAAGTGGGTAAATTTATCAAGATTTGGCAACCTTTTCTTGACTATTTAGGAAAACATAGAACTGTTTCATAGCAGCTGTTCAAGATGCCACCGAAAAATACGTATATATGTTCATATTTCTCTGTCTTAAGAGAAAAAAACGTGTAGCAGTGTAACAATGTTGGTCCTTTTTTTTGTGTGTGTGTATGCGATTTGATTTCTGTCGCTTTGTTTGTTCGTTTGTTTGGTATACTTGACAGGAACGTTTGGGGGTTCCTTACTGTTCAGTTGTTATTACTGTTTGTTCACCTTGTATATAAATTTGCAAAACTTTAAAAAATACATTTGGTAAAAAAAAAAAAAAGAAAGAAAAAAAAGAAAATGCAACTGATGACCGTCGTGTTGCAGTGGATGTTACCCCAAAATGCAAGTAGTGCATCCTATCTGGATCTCACTAAATACAGTTGTATGTAAAGGTTTGGGCACCCCTGATAATTTTCATGATTTTCCTTTATAAATCATTGATTGTCTGGATCAGAAATTTCAGTTAAATATATCATATAGCAGATGAACACACTGCTATTTGAGAAGTGAAATGAACTTTCTAGTATTTACAGAAAGTGTGCAATAATTATTTTAACAAAATTAGGCAGGCGCATAAATTTGGGCACCCTTGTCATGTTATTGATTTGAATACATTTAGCACTAATTATTGGAATACAAAATTGGTTTGGTAAGCTCATTGACCCTTGACCACCTTATACAGGTGAATCCAATCGTGAGAAAGGGTAAAGGTGGCCATTTGCAAATGTTTCCCCTCTTTGCATCTCTTCTAATGAATTGCAACATGGGAGCCTCTAAACAATTCCCAAATTACCTGAAAACAAAGACTGTTCAACATCATGGTTTAGGGGAAGGATACAAAAAGCTATCTCAGAGATTTCAGCTGTTTCCACTGTGAGGAACATAGTGAGGAAATGGAAGACCACAGGCACAGTACTAGTTAAGGCCCAAAGTGGCAGGCCAAGAAAAATCTCAGATAAGCTGAAGCAAAGGATGGTGAGAACAGTCACAGTCAATCCACAGACCTGCTCCAAAGACCTACAACATGATCTTGCTGCAGATGGTGTCTCTTTGCATCGTTCAACTATACAGCGCACTTTGCACAAGGAGATGCTGTGTGATGCCGTAATGCAGAGGAAGTCTTTTCTGCGTACACGCCACAAACAGAGTCGCTTGAGGTATGCTAAAGCACATTTGGACAAGCCAGCTTCATTTTGGAATAAGGTGCTGTGGACTGATGAAACTAAAATTGAGTTATTTGGACATAACAAGGGGCGGTATGCATGACTGAAAAATAACACAGCATTCCAAGAAAAACATTTGCTACCTGCAGTAAAATTTGGAGGTTGTTCCATCATGCTGTGGGGCTGTGTGGCCAGTGCAGGTACTGGGAATCTTGTTAAAGTTGAGGGTCACATGGATTCCAGTCAATATCAGCAGATTCTTGAGAACAATGTTCATGAATCAGTGGCAAAGTTGAAGTTGTGCCGGGATCTTTCAACAAGACAACGACCCTAAACCCTGCTCAAAATCTACTAAGGCATTCATGCAGAGGAACAAGTACAATGTTCTGGAATAGCCATCTCAGTCCCTAGACCTGAATATTATTGAAAATCTGTAGTGTGATTTTAAGCAGGCTGTCCGTGCTTGGAAACCAACAACCCTGAGATGTTTTGTAAAGAAGAATGGTCCAAAATACCTTCAACCAGAATCCATACTCTCATTGGAAGCTATAGAAAGCATTTAGAGGCTGTTATTTCTGCAAAAGGAGGATCTACTAAATATTGATGTATTTTTTCTGTTGGGGTGCCCAAATTTATGCACCTGCCTAATTTTCTTTAAAGAATTATTGCACACTTTCTGTAAATACTGTAAACTTCATTTCACTTCTCAAATATCACTGTGTTTGTCTGCTATATGATATATTTAACTGAAATTTCTGATCCAAACAACCAATGACTTATAAAGGAACATCATGAAAATTATCAGGGGTGCCAAAACATTTGCATACAACTGTAACCAATCATTTGACAAAAAGCATTCCATGTGCAACCAAGGATTCTCTGGAAAGACCTAATACCAAAAACATCTAATCATCCTCTTCGGTCTTGGTTCAGGTCCATGCTTAAAGCATTAGTTCCAGGACTCCAAAGACCTGGACCTGGAGTTCAGGCTCATGATGACCATAGTCACCATAAGATATGATCTTGATTCTGAAATTAAGCAAATCTTAATCTCTACAAATTGATTTTCCAACCACAGTCTGACACCTAGGCTGCTCCTCTCACCTTTAGACCACAAAATTATTCAGTCGGATTCTAAAAATTGTATGATTCTAAATATGATGGTATTTAGACATCTAATCATGTTATATACGTCTGGATAAGATCACAAACAAAGGTATTCCTAAAAATGTACTGCACTCATTTACTTCAACATTACTATGAAACAATTAATATCCAAACTGAAAATGTGAACAAATATAAAAAATAAACAAACCAAATAAACCAACAACAAAACAAAAGGCTGCTGGATTCAGGAAGGGGAGGGGGTGGGGTGTTCATCAAATTGGAAAAAAAAAAAAGCAGAAGAAGACAAATTAAGAAATGGTGACAAACACACATGAAAACTAAAATACACTGTGTCATGGTATTAGGAAAGGTGGCAAAAGAGACAAAAATGTTACTGCACCTTCTTTGTGTTCTGGCCTAATTTCTGGGCCGACTGCCGGGCATGGAACAAAGCAGACAGGAGAGTCATGGGTTAGAAGTCTGCAAGACAAACTGAGTGTGGATCAGAAGGAGGGACAAAGTGCACTCTCTTAATAAGAGAAAAGTTGTCTCTTCTATTATTCAAACCTTTTTCTTGGAAAATTTGTACAATGCTGTCTTTTATTGCGGCTGCTATATCATTCTAACGGGCTTAGAACCAACACGTCACCTCTTCTTAGGGTGTTCTATAATATTGATCCACTTTTCAGTGAAGAAGTAAGCTGTTGCGGTGTTATACAGGAAAAAAAATGATCCAAAAACAAAACATTTTTAAAGTATTAGTATCTGCTGGTACTCTATGAGCAGATCGGAGTACAGAAAACTGTGAATATTCCTTTTTTATGTGACAAGGACACAAATAGATAATTACTTTCTTTAATGAATCAGAAAAATGGTAATTATTTATTCATAAAATATTTCATCAAAAACTAAATCAACCATAGCTCAGCGGTGTAGTTTTCACCTGAATGCGGCTGACTGCTTCCTGTGCCTGCATCATGCGGACATTCTTGGAAGGAGTCTTATCCGAAAGCAGCTGAGTGGAGCCGAGATAGTTTGCTGCAAAGATAATCCCATCGATCAGATCCTCCGGGTCACATGGTCCGGGCACTGAAGGGAGAAGAAACAAATTTTTGCATCAGGAAAACACAATACTCGCTTTACGTTTACTACACCGACAAAAGCAACAAAGACGCCTATATTAAATAGGCTGTGATGGAGGATAGAAGAAAGGACCAAGGATGCAAGGATTCATCTCTGTTTTGGACAAACCCCATCAGAGTAGAAGAAGTAGTAAGTCAGATATTATCCCTGAAGTTGGTGCCGGTGCGTATCGGTGGATTCCGTAGAATGAAGCAGATGAGTCTACAACTCACAGGCTACTTCCCCAGACAACGCTAGTTTCCATTTACAGCTGGGAGGACTAGAACAATGCAGATGAAGTGTCTTGTCCAAGGACAGAGACAGGTAGCACAAGTGGGAATCAAACCCCAGTCTACATATTGGCAGGCAAGCTCCTTATCCACTCAACTACCTACAACCCCAATTCCAATGAAGTTGGGACGTTGTGTAACATGTAAATAAAACAGAATACATCCATCCATCCATCCATTTTCTTCCACTTTATCCGGAGTCGGGTCGCGGGGGCAGCAGCTCAAGCAAAGCTGCCCAGACCTCCCGATCCACGCACACCTCCCCCAGCTCCTCCGGGGGAACCCCAAGGCGTTCCCAAGCCAGCCGAGAGATGTAGTCCCTCCAGCGTGTCCTGGGTCTTCCCCGGGGCCTTCTCCCAGTGGGATGTGCCTGGAACACCTCTCCAGCAAGGCGTCCAGGGGGCATCCGGAAAAGATGCCCAAGCCACCTCAACTGACTCCTTTCGACGTGGAGGAGCAGCGGCTCGACTCCGAGCTCCTCCTGAGTGACCAAGATCCTCACCCTATCTCTAAGGGAGCACCCAGCCACCCTCCGGAGGAAACTCATCTCGGCCGCTTGTACTCGCAACCTCGTTCTTTCGGTCATGAGCCAAATCTCATGACCATAGGTGAGGATCGAAACGTAGATCGATCGGTAAATCGAGAGCTTTTTTATTTGTAAATAAAACAGAATACAATGATTTGCAAATCCTCTTCAACCTATATTCATTTGAATACACCACAAAGACAAGATAGTTAATGTTCAAACTGATAAACTTTATTGTTTTGTGCAAATATTTGCTCATTTTGAAATGGATGCCTGCAACACGTTTCAAAAAAGCTGGGACAGTGGTATGTTTACCACTGTGCCACATCACCTTTCCCTCTAACAACACTCAGTAAGTATTTGGGAACTGAGGACACTAATTGTTGAAGCTTTGTAGGTGGAATTCTTTCCCATTCTTGCTTGATGTACGACTTCAGTTGTTTAACAGTCCAGGGTCTCCGTTGTCGAATTTTGCGCTTCATAATGTGCCACACATTTTCAATGGGCGACAGGTCTGGACTGCAGGCAGGCCAGTCTAGTACCTGCACTCTTTTACTATGAAGCCACGCTATTGTAACACGTGCAGAATGTAGCTTGGCATTGTCTTGCTGAAATAAGCAGGGACATCCTTGAAAAAGATGTTGCTTGGATGGCAGCATGTGTTGCTCCAAAACCTGGATGTACCTTTCAGCATTAATGGTGCCATCACAGATGTGTAAGTTGCCCATGCCATGGGCACTAACACACCCCCATACCATCACAGATGCTGGCTTTTGAACTTAGCGCTGGTAACAATCTGGATGGTCTGTTTTCTCTTTTGTCCAGAGGACACGCCATCCATGATTTCCAAAAACAATTTGAAATATGGACTCAGACCACAGCACACTTTTCCACTTTGCGTCTGTCCATTTCAAATGAGCTCGGGCCCAGAGAAGGTGGCGGCGTTTCAGGATGTTGTTGATGTATGGCTTTCACTTTGCATGGTATAGTTTTAACTTGCACTTGTAGATGTAGCAACAAACTGTGTTAACTGACAATGGTTTTCTGAAGTGTTCCGGAGCCCAAGCAGTGAGATCCTTTACACAATGATGTTGGTTTTTAATGCAGTGCCACCTGAGGGATCGAAGGTCACCGGCATTCAATGTTGGTTTTCGGCCTTGCCGCTTACGTGTAGAACATTCTCCAGATTCTCTGAATCTTCTGATTATATTATGGACTGTAGCTTATGAAATCCCTAAATTCCTTGTAATTGAACATTGAGAAACATTGTTTTTAAACTGTTGGACTATTTTTTCACACAGTTGTTCACAAAGTGGTGATCCTCGCCCCATCTTTGCTTGTGAATGGCTGAGCCTTTTGGGGATGCTCCTTTTATACCCAATCATCACACTCACCTGTTTCCAATTCGGTGTTCTTTGTGCATCCATCAACTTTCCCAGTCTTTTGTTGCCCCTGTCCCACCTTTTTGAAATGTGTTGCAGGCATCCATTTCAAAATGAGCAAATATTTGCACAAAAACAATAAAGTTCATCAGTCTGAACATTAAATGGTAAATGGACTGCATTTATATAGCGCTTTTCCATCTGTATCAGACGCTCAAAGCGCTTTACAATTATGCCTCATATTCACCCCAATGTCAGGGTGCTGCCATACAAGGCGCTCACTACCCACTGGGAGCAATAGGGGATTAAAGGCCTTGCCCAGGGGCCCTAGTGATTTTCCATTCAGGCGGGGATTTGAACCCATGATCTTCTGGACTCAAGCCCAACACCTTAACCACTAGACCATCACCTCCCCTAAATATCTTGTCTTTGTGGTGTATTCAATTCAATACAGGTTGAAGAGGATTTTCAAATCGTAGTCTGTTTTGGCAGCACGGTGGATTAGTGGTTAGCACTGCTGCCTCACAGCGAGAAGGTCATGGGTTCATTTCCCGCCTCTAGCCTTTCTGTGTGGAGTTTGCATGTTCTCCCCATGTTTGCATGGGTTTCCTCCCAGATCCAAAGACATGCGGGTTAGGTGGATTGGAGTCTTTAAATTGTCCGTGGGTGTGAATGTGTTTGTTTGTCTGTTTGTGGCCCTGTGACAGACTGCCGTCCTGTCCTGGGTGTACCCTGCCTCGTGCTCTGACTGCTGGGATAGGCTCCAGCCCCCCGCCGTGACCCTTAATTGGACTGAGCGGTTGAAGATGAGTGTGTGAGTGTATTCTGTTTTTATTTACATTTTACACAACGTTCCAACTTCATTGGAATTGGGGTTGTACTCCACTAAATAATATAAATGATGTAACACGTAAGGGATGGGATACACAATCATCAGTATGCATGTAAATACATTAGTGAGGCCAGGACACAGCCTTGTGGAGCACCACTATTAATAGTCAGGGGGCCAGAGAGTTTGACATTAATTTTAACTCCCTGCTGCAGTTCCTTTTAAAAAGTTTAAGAACCACTCACACGCTGAGGGTGTACTATGAGTTGGTGTTTCTGTATCATAGAGTCTAGAAGGTCAGATAGTATTAAACGGTTAGCTGCAGTCTATGAATAAAATTCTGTCACATAAAGCATGACTTTCAAGATGTTCTATGAAGAAATTAGATAAGTGGAAAACAGAATATTTTGACCGATATTGACGCCACAGTTCTAGAATCATCCAAGGACGTGGGGTTCACCTCAATCAGATAATGATGTCACACCTCACTGCTCGATGTAGTATCTCACACATACAATCGTGTATAACAAAGTCATTGGACACACTGAGGGAATATGTTCATCAAGAGAATGTTCAGAAATCTGAAAATGCTCTTGTAGGTTACCGATGAAAACTTGACACAAACGAATTCATTGTTCCCGTCCATAATGTCACTGTATTGCACATGTCAATTTAAGAGAAAAGTTATTTGATAGTGTTTGAAAAAACTGCTCTAAGATGCACAAAATGGCTATTTTCGGCCTAAAAATGGCCGCCATTTCCAAACAAATGAATCTACGCAAATAATTTGGGGACAGGAACAATGACAATGACCAATATTGTGCCCTTGTTAAATTAAAAGAAAAGGTGTAGTTTTTGAGAAGATTGGGTCCAAATAACCACACTGGCTGTTTTGGCATAAAAATGGCTGCAATTTCCAAATGAACACATCTACAAATATGATTTTTAGATAGGAACAATGTCAATGACCCATATTTATGCCTTTGCCAAATTAGAAAAAGGTTATCAGAGATATTGCAATAAACAGATGACAATGATGGACGCCGTGCCACGACATAGGGCTAGCGGCCTATAGCGGCCCCAAAAAACAAATCTATTTAGCTCATCCAACAACCTGCAGTAGGCTTCACAACAACAAGTTAAGTTTTATTATCTGGAATTAAATGGATTTTTTCCATCGATGAAGTCCACAAAGTACTCACCTTCCACATATGTGGGGAAGGATGCAAGGCTGGTCCTCGACTAATAATAAGCAGAAAAGATGACATAAGGATTAATTATATTGATTATATTGATAATCATAATAGAAATCAAAATCTCAAAAAGAAAATGAAGCTCTTGAACAAACCTCTTTACTGGAGGGAGATGATTCAAAGCCATCATCCTGCAGCAGATGTCTGATGGAGGATTCGGCTCCTGGAGGAGATGGCGACTCAGAACCTGGAGACTGCCGACGGACACAGAAATACAGGCGAGAGATAAAAGCATCAATACTCCTGGGAATGAGATATTTTAATGACCATAGCGATGGTAGTTTGTTTTAGCATATAAAATGTTTAAGTTGTAACATCAACCACCTTATGGAACTGCTGCTTTTACATTTTACATCATTAAAATGACTCATAAATCCAAAGTAATTAATCAAAATGAGAAGAATTCATGTGGTAAACTGATCTGTAATCTACAACAATAAATAAATATCAATATGTTGTAAATGTAGTTTAAGTGGGAGATGGTCCAGACTAATCTGCCAGGTTAAATTAAATCCGTCCCTGATGAGTTCCCAGATGAGCTCAATTTCACTGAGAAATCAGGAAAGAAAGCTGTTTGGGGGTAAATTCATAGTTTAAGATTATAATTATTACCGTCAGGCAGTAATTGGACCTAACTGGTTCAGGTTCATAGCTGCTCTCTGATGTTCTGTGTTTGGGGAAAGGTGCGTGTTGCTCTTGTGGATGATTCACTTGAAACAAACCTGGGACTTTGTGATCGAGAAGATATTTAGGTGATTTTATTTTTGATCGCTAGAAGCAGCCTGACTCTTATAACGTTCAGTCTCTTAGATGTGCCATTTGATCTATCAGTCTCAACTTTCCAAACACTGGGTTTCTTAAATCATGCAGGCAGACATGCGCGTGCATGCACACACACACACACACACGCGCACACACACACACGCACACACACAGGAACAAGATATAGATTCAGAGGAGCACAAACCTTTAATTGCTCTGTAACCAGGCGATGGGTCACTTCAATCAATCAATCAATCAATTTTATTTATGGGGATGGGGTAATCTGACCACAGATGATGCATCACCGGCTCATAGATTCATCTAATTAATGCCTCCTTGTCTAACCTCACTACCTTCACAAGATACACTTTCAAGTCCGTGCACAGCCCAGAACTGCCACCATGTGATGTGCTGCAAATCCTTTGAATGATATTCAGTGTGCCCTTTGAGGTGATGCAGCTCTTTTAGTAAATCCTTGAAAAAAAAACAGTTGCTCACTCTCACCTGTCCCACAGTAACTTGTATGAACAGTTCCAGTCTGGTTTCTGCCCACTCCATAGCACTGAAACAGCACTCAATAAAATTACAAATGATCTCCTCATGGCAGCTGATTCTGGACTCCTCACCATCCTCATCCTCCTCGACCTGAGTGCAACCGTTGATACAATTTGTCACTCCACTCTCCTCAATAGGTTATCTTCCACTGGCATACTCACACTCCATTAGACTGGTTTACATTCTACATCTCTGGTCACACTCAGTTCACCCAACTCAAGTTCTTTAAATCCACCTGCTCCTCCGTCACTTCAGATGTGCCCCAGGGCTCTGTCCTGGGACCCCTCCTCTTCATCATCTATCTTCTTCCACTTGGTAATATCTTCTAAAAATTCAACATTCATTTCCACTGTTATGCTGATGACACCCAGCTCTATCTTACCTCTAAACCCTCGTCCACTCTTCCGCCCACCTCCCTCACTAATTGCATCTCTGAAATAAAAACCCGGTTCACTTTAAACTTTCTTAAATTAAACAGTAGCAAAACTGAGGTTCTCCTCATTGGTACAAAAACCACTCTATCCAAAATGATTGATAATTCCACCGTTCCACCTTCCTCCCAGGTTAAGAGTCTGGGTGTCATCCTTGACAGCACACTGTCCTTTCAGTCCCATATTAAAAACATTACCAGGTCTGCCTATTTCCATCTACGCAACATTAATCATCTCTGCTCCTCCTTACCCCCCATACTGCTGTGATCCTCGTCCATAGCCTTGTTACCTCCTGTCTGGATTATTGTAGCTCTCTTCTCTTTGGTGTCCCTCACAAATCCCTCCATAAACTTCAGCTGGTCCAGAATTCAGCTGTCCATATCATAACTCAAACCCCCTTGATCCAGCGCATATCACTCCTGTCCTTCAACAGCTCCACTGGCTTCCGGTTCAGTTTCGTATTCAATTCAAAATCCTCCTGTTAACATTCAAGGCCATACACAACCTCACTCCTCCATATCTGTCCGACCTCCTCCATGTCTCTACTCTCTCCCGTTTCCTCAGACCCTCCTCCTCCATTCACCTGTCTGTCCCCTCTGCCCATCTCACTACCATGGGGAGCAGAGCGACAAGCACCTATGTGCTGGATCATGCATAGAGAAACACGCCACGTGGCCAAAATGTTGAAGATGACGGTTACTCATAATACAAGTGATAGTCCTCATCTTAGTCTCCCTAAGTAACTGCTTGCCTAACACATGTCATTCCAGCAGTACTCAAGGAAAGATCCTCTGAAGACACCTACCTCACTGAAGTCCTCTTGAACCAAGAGGTCTCTCAAAGAAATTGGAGTGTTCATTAAAACAACAGACAAGACTTCACTGACCCATCAGACAGAGCTGATCTACCACAATAACCGCCACTACTTCGGTGCACCAGCCACTGGAGCACCAACATCAAAAGTAGCTGTACGGAGCAACAGAGACTTAGCCGCTTCCAGGTACTGTGAACCTCAGAAAACACTGCAGCTGAGCTATAAATGCCTCCATGCTCCTTCAACAGCAGTGGAAGGTGTGCATCCTACGAGCTCAATGATGTGACAGATAGACGGCCACTTTCAAGTGGAGCCCTACTGATATGGATTTTTTGGGAGGACAGATACTAAGAAGTAAAAAAAAAAATTACAATACAGATATACACATAAAAAATCGCAACAATTCATAACATTACATTATCAAACCCTTATAACAAAGAAATGTAATTTGGAATTCATGTTTTACAATTTAAACATGAATTTTATGGGAAAAACAAAAACACAACTAAATATAACCAATAACCAGTCAGCATATCATGCTGCCTTCACTCGGATTGGCAGTCGCCATGTCACATTGCTCAGCATTTGCATAAAATAGACTTCTCGTCTATTTTGGCCCCTCCCAACTGGCTGCATAGTGGCCACTTGACTGTTGTTGCTGTAAAACAAGCAGTATGATTGAAAGTGAATGGCAGCTGGCCACTTTAGCTCTATGTCTGCTACTGTGAGTCAGGGCTGATGGGGGTCCCAGCCACAACTGCAAACAATGCTGTTGGATTGCCCTCTGCTGGACAGACTGTGTAATGACACCATTTTCCCCGGCATTGTTCATTTGGTAAAATAAAAGTTTTCATATCTGTAAGAAAATAGCTGATATAGATCTGTTCAGGAACAGTTTGTATTGGCCGATATTATTGATCAGCTGATATATCGGTGGGGCTCTACTTTCAAACGATGAGGATGGACCAGTTCTCTGCCTGGGTGGTTGCCCTCCAGGACCCCAGGTGGTTCTGTAATGTGTTGAATGTGACAATGCGTCACACCTGTGCATGCTCCCACACCTGACCTGGTCTTAGTTTGAGCTGAGGGATAATAATCCAAAATTAGAAACAAATGTCAGACATGAGACTTATTTAACTAAACGTCCACATTAACTAAATAAGAGGGCTTTAAACTTTGAAATATAAAGCTAAGGGAAGTTATTCTTCAACACACAGGAGGTAAATGCATGTTGTTGACTATATGAAATGTCTGCAGCTTTAACTGCAGCTGCGTCTCAGTGTCCTTGAAGAACACATTGAAGCCCTGAACCTTGAGGAACAGATAAAAGTCATCTGTTCACAAATGGCTGTCAACTTCATTTTTGTACCCATTAAGCCACGTCATGCACGGTCAGAGTCAAACCTCATCTCCGAGGTCCTGCTCAGGCTGTCGTCCCTTCTGCTTTGCTTGTTCTTCCTCGTGCCTTTCGGTCTGATATATCCAAAAGTTTTCCATGTCTGTCAGCAAAAGTACAAATGGTTTCCAATCCTCAACAAGTGGCCGCACGATGAAGCACAGGCAGTGCTGATGGTCTGTGAGTAAATAAGCAGGAAGCTGCATGCAGGTGACGGTCTGCTCAGGTGACACACTCGGGTGTCAGGATGCCTCATGGAATAGACACCATGCGCCTGTCTGCTGCTGCACTCAGTTATTCTTCATACAGTTACAATGCACATTCTGTTTTTGATCATTCCCCAAAATGTCAAGTGTTTAAAACAGAAATACTCAGACTGAAGGAACGTTTTAGTCCAGCAAATCAAACGCCACGTCATGCTGCTACTGGATCCTCACTGAATTATTAAACTCATCTCATGTCTTTCAGCCATACTGAATAAATCATTGGAAGGTGGGGGTGGAGCAGGTGGGACATGTCACATGATGAGACAATTATGTACCACATGACTGAGACGTCTCGGTTGAAAAGGAAAGTTTGGATTAGTCGCATCAAAGTTGGGATATGTGCCCGTCCCTGCCCGTTTGCCTGAAGTCAGAATTTAAATTTATTTATTTCATGTATATAGCGCCAAATCAATCAATTCAATCAATTTTATTTATATAGCGCCAAATCACAACAAACAGTTGCCCCAAGGCGCCTTATATTGTAAGGCAAGGCCATACAATAATTATGTAAAACCCCAACGGTCAAAACGACCCCCTGTGAGCAAGCACTTGGCTACAGTGGGAAGGAAAAACTCCCTTTAACAGGAAGAAACCTCCAGCAGAACCAGGCTCAGGGAGGGGCAGTCTTCTGCTGGGACTGGTTGGGGCTGAGGGAGAGAACCAGGAAAAAGACATGCTGTGGAGGGAAGCAGAGATCAATCACTAATGATTAAATGCAGAGTGGTGCATACAGAGCAAAAAGAGAAAGAAACACTCAGTGCATCATGGGAACCCCCCAGCAGTCTAAGTCTATAGCAGCATAACTAAGGGATGGCTCAGGGTCACCTGATCCAGCCCTAACTATAAGCTTTAGCAAAAAGGAAAGTTTTAAGCCTAATCTTAAAAGTAGAGAGGGTGTCTGTCTCCCTGATCTGAATTGGGAGCTGGTTCCACAGGAGAGGAGCCTGAAAGCTGAAGGCTCTGCCTCCCATTCTACTCTTACAAACCCTAGGAACTACAAGTAAACCTGCAGTCTGAGAGCGAAACGCTATATTGGGGTGATATGGTACTAAGAGGACCCTAAGATAAGATGGGACCTGATTATTCAAAACCTTATAAGTAAGAAGAAGAATTTTAAATTCTATTCTAGAATTAACAGGAAGCCAATGAAGAGAGGCCAATATGGGTGAGATATGCTCTCTCCTTCTAGTCCCTGCCAGCGCTCTAGCTACAGCATTTTGAATTAACTGAAGGCTTTTCAGGGAACTTTTAGGACAACCTGATAATAATGAATTACAATAGTCCAGCCTAGAGGAAATAAATGCATGAATTATTTTTTCAGCATCACTCTGAGACAAGACCTTTCTGATTTTAGAGATATTGCGTAAATGCAAAAAAGCAGTCCTACATATTTGTTTAATATGCGCATTGAATGACATATCCTGATCAAAAATGACTCCAAGATTTCTCACAGTATTACTAGAGGTCAGGGTAATGCCATCCAGAGTAAGGATCTGGTTAGACACCATGTTTGTAAGATTTGTGGGGCCAAGTACAACAACTTCAGTTTTATCTGAGTTTAAAAGCAGGAAATTAGAGGTCATCCATGTCTTTATGTCTGTAAGACAATCCTGCAGTTTAGCTAATTGGTGTGTGTGCTCTGGCTTCATGGATAGATAAAGCTGGGTATCATCTGCGTAACAATGAAAATTTAAGCAATGCCGTCTAATAATACTGCCTAAGGGAAACATGTATAAAGTGAATAAAATTGGTCCTAGCACAGAACCTTGTGGAACTCCATAATTAACCTTAGTCTGTGAAGAAGATTCCCCATTTACATGAACAAATTGTAATCTATTAGATAAATATGATTCAAACCACCGCAGCGCAGTGCCTTTAATACCTATGGCATGCTCTAATCTCTGTAATAAAATTTTATGGTCAACAGTATCAAAAGCAGCACTGAGGTCTAACAGAACAAGCACAGAGATGAAATCACAACAAAGTTGCTTCAAGGCACTTCACACAAGTAAGGTCTGACCTTACCAACCCCCAGAGCAAGCATACAGGCGACAGTGGTAAGGGAAAAGCTCCCTCTGATGATTTGAGGAAGAAACCTCAAGCAGACCAGACTCAAAGGGGCGACCCTCAAAGGAAGATGTTGGAGACCAGGGAATACTCATGAATTGGATTTGGTTGCTCAGGAGAGCTGCAAATGTGTTTTCTCTGCTTAGCCCTAAACATGGCAGGCTTATTAGCCTCCAAAGGTCAAAACGCACCACTGTTTTCCTCCAGAAGATTTTCTACAGCCTTGGTGAACCATTTGGCTGCCCTCTTATCTTCTGCCCTCCTCAACAGTCTGATGTTGTCATGGTAACTCCAGACATTATGCACACACTGACAGTAACGGATACAAACTCTTCTGACTGATACAAACTCATCTCATCTGCACACATGACGACGCACACCCCCTCCCCACCCCACCCCTCCCCCTTGCCTCCGCCCTGCCACTCCCCCCAAGCTCGTGGCTGCTGCTCCCCCACCCCACATTCATTTTGCCTCAATTCGGATGATGGACTGTGTTAAAGTTTAGTGTACATAAACAATCAAATGTATATGTATGGGTTTTCTAATTCTGATGTGTGCCATTATTACGTTCAACTTGTAATAATTGTGGATTAATTGTGTTTTTGTCTGAAGATGCGGTTCGACAGCTTTCATAAAGAGATTCTCCTACTGTTGGTAAAGAGTTGATTTATTGTGCTTGTTGAAGTTGGACATTTGATCGATTCCACTGCTGATGGCTGACCAATATCAAAATGAGGCAAAGGAATTGCTTGATTTTTAATTGATACATATTATTCTGCTTATCGGCCTGATTCTTCATTGATCGATTCCTGATCAAGTGTTCCCCTCATTGCTAGATGCAGATTTTGATGTCATGATGCCATATATGACATCATCATCTTCTTTTGGCTGCTCCTGTGTCGCCACAGCAGATCATCAGTTTCCATCTCAACCTGTCCTCTACCTCTTCTGTCACAGCACCCACCTGCATGTCCTCCCTCACCAAATCCATAAAGCTCCTCTTCTCCTCATGCAAAGTTGGCTCCATTCTCAGTATCCTTCTCCCCATAATACCCCATGTTCCTCCTCTGCAAGTCCAATACTAATCCTGTCCATCCTCGTCACTACCAAAGAAAATTGCAGCATCTTCAACTCTGCCACCTGTGTTTTTCGTTAGCGCCACTGCCTCCAAGTCATACAACATAGCCAGTCTCACTATGGTCTTGTAAACTTTTACTCGTGCAGATATCCTTCTATCACCGTTTACTCTTCCCGCCTTTCTCAGCCCACTCCACCCTGCCTGCACTCTCTTCTTCACCTGTCTACCACACCCTGCATTACTTTGGACAGTTGACCAAGTATTTAAAGTCAATCTACCTTCACCAACCTCACTATTCTACCAGGATCCCTCTCATTCACACACACATGTAATCAGTCTTGCTCCTACTGACTTTCATTCCCCTGCTCTCCAGAGCATATCTCCATCAGGCATGGATAAGAAGTGACGATGACTGAGGCATACATTTCAGATGAGTTGAAAATGTGGGATAAGGACATGGACTACCAATATGTAGACCTGAGTCCATTTCCTGCCTTCAGTGTTCTTGGACAAGACACTACATCTGCATTGTATCAGTCCTCTCAGCTGTGAGTGAGTACCAGCCTAGGGAATTAACCTGAGTTAGACTGGCCTCCCGTCCAGAGGGAGTCACAGACTCTCATTCATTTCACACTGTGAAATTCATGGATAAGCACCGTCACCAATGGACGAGCTTCAGAGAGTATATAAGACTTATTTCTTCCTCTCACAATCACTCACCCTGATGTCAACATACTGCAGTGAAATGTTCAACAACACATCATGAGCAACTTGCAGGGGCAATTCAGGGGTCACATCCTTTGAAAGCTGGATTCGCAGACCACATATATCACAGTGGCATAACTGGCTGTCCCATTTCAAAGGCTTCTTGGAATGCGGCCGACGAATGCAGCCTTCTTTCCCCCAAAAACCAAAGATACAATGGGTGTATCCTTCACAGCCAAAACAATCCCAAAAGTCACTGTACAAAATGGTAATGATGGCTGGTTCAGCATATACGTTCTTGGAAGGTGAGCTCTTCTTAAAATGCAGCCTTCAAAGGATGCAGACCCTAAACTGATACACAGCCATTGTTATGGCACAATGCTTCCACAACCTTTCTAAACAGTGCCCCGGTCACCACATCGGGTACTATAGTTTAGTGTTGGTGTTTTGATTCAGGACGGTGACAGAATAATATTATAGCTATAAGAAGGGCCTTACAGCAAGCCTATATTTCTGTTGTATTCTGTGTCCATGTAACATATGGCATCAAATGTTCTGGAGAGTAAAACCCTCTATGATACTTTTGTTATTTGAGGCTTTATAAATGCAAATTAACAAAGGGGTTTAATCAGTGACAGCCAAACCTCGTGTACTTACACCTAGCGATGGCTGCAGGTCGCACTCAGCAGTGGGGCTCATGTCCTGCCTCATTACCCAAATTGGCTCCTTGGGATCGTCAGGTGTATAAGGAGATCTCACCGTTCGGGTCTTCACCTCCTCTATGGCTTCCTTAATGTCCTTGATGGCCAAAGAAATGGCATCCCGCTTTTCCTGACCACTCCTTCCACCAGCAGGTTCTTCTGAGGGACTGGCAGCCTGTTTGTCTGCTGGCTTGCCTTGGTTGGCAGTTGTGTGAATTTTATTAATGCCAGGCTGCTCTGCCTCTAACAGGTCTGTTTCTTTATCAGTGGCGTTGGCAGAACGACGGAGAGTCTCAGAGCTTCGGCTTTCTTTGACTCCACCCACATCGGCATCCTCATCCTGGTCACAGCTGTCAGCTCGTGGGTAGGGAGCAAACTCAGCCTCCTTCTCTGGGCTGTCGGACTCCCCATCTGAGCGTTCATCGTAATGGCGCAGACGGGAGCCCACTGCTTCCTGCTGATGGTAATCTCCATCTCCAACCCTGTGTTCCAACAGCCGAAAGCCCAATCTCCTCTGGTGGAGAGACTTTGTGTTCTCAGTCACATCTGCAGTATATAAAACTGATGAGGGAGCGTCGCAGATTTCCTCATAAACATGTTCAGAGAGTGAATAAATGTCGTACAGTTCGGCGTAGGCTTCGTTTCCCGGTCCAGCCTGGAGATGGCTCTGATCATCTGTGGCATTGTCCCTTCCCCCAGAAAGGCTTGGCGGCGGGGCGTAAGTGTTACTGGCATAGTCGGCATTCTGCATTTCTTCTGCAGCACCCTGTCTCTGGGACTGTTGGCAGTTTGAGAGGGGTTCATGTGGGCGGGGCAGAGGAGAACAGTTGTCATGCAGACCGAGGTGATGTTGCTCGGCCTCGGCTCTCTCGGCGTATACCTCTGACTCTGGCCTGAGTTGGGCTTCATAGTTCCCCGCCTCATCCTCTCCCTCAGGCTGACTTTCAGGCTCCATGACCACGAGGCCGTCATCGCCCTCAGCTCGGTCAGTGTGAGTGTGGAAACCGCTCTCAGTGCTCGCAGAGCGAGCCAGCGCGGAGTCGTCTCTCTCTCTTTCGTCCTCCTGGCTCATCTCTGCATAATGCTGCTTCTCTTGTTGTTGTGCGAACTGTTGTGCTGTCTCAGCATCTCTGTGCAACCGTTGTCTGTGCCTCTGCTGCTGGGCACGGCTCAAGGCCTCACTGTCACCATGTCTACGATAGCGGGTTCCTGCAGCGACAGACTGGACTTGTTGTGGCTCTGAAGATTGTGCTCCATGTTGGTCCTCAGTGTCTTTGTCATCCTGTGACCTAAGAACCCTGGCACTTCCACCAGAACCTACTCCTGCTTGGACGTCACAGCGTCTGTACCGCTTTTCCTGGTTGGTGTGACACCGGTTGTTGTGGCGAGGGCGAGTAAGGGCATCAGCAACCTCCACTGCCTCTCTGCCAAGCTTTGGGTCCTGGGTATTCATCACTCTCTGATGCAGGAATGGTCAAAAATGTCAGTGAACAGGTTTAGGAGTCCATCATGGGCAGACACCTCTACACCGCACACATCAGGACCAGAGACGGTGGGTTGAGTCATCGTGACAAAAACAGAAGAAATGTAGAGGGAGCTGGGGAAAAAAACAAAGCCAGACATATTAGAGAAATGACATTTAACAGGGTAACATGATTCAGCTTTTAACCAGGTATCCTCATAACTAATCCAGTTTGCAACCAAAAATAACCAGCAGACACTGAGGTGATCCATCCAAACCCTGACATTTGCAGGTCTACAAAGGTACTTTAACACCAAGAGCAACCCAAACATCACGCACACATTATCAACATGTTCACTAGCGAAAACTGTCACATAGTGCAGCAGATAAGTGAATATTTACTGAGGGATCCTTCAAATGGTGATAATAATTTGCATCACTTTTTACCAAAATTGGAGCAACTTTAACTTTTGACCCCTGTACAAATTGAAATTGACACCATTCTTGCTGTTTTTACCCCATAACTCCAGAATCTTCATTCACAGATAGTCCAAACTATACCTTTTTGGAATCTTTATGATCAGACAAATAATATGGAATACCTTTCAATATTATTGGAGCATCTTTTAATTTTGACCCCTGTGTAATTCTTCAATTGACCCCTACTTGGCCACTTATTGAAAGTTCATGTGGCCACTCGGCATTTTTAAAAGAGTAATGTCTAAGGAGTACGTGCACCAAATTTGGTGCTTTCATCACAATTTGAAGCATTTTTTCAGTTATCCGCTGCACTACACACACGCTGCACCAAACAATAACAAACGGCAAGACAGTGAGTGTGTCTCTCCCTAGTGGCAGAGAACAACCACTATGTAGAGCAGATAGCTCAGTGGGATAAGGAGTTGGGCAAGCAATATGTAGGCATGGGCTTGATTTTCATTCTTGTTACTTTCTGTGTCCTTGGACAAGACATTTTGTCGCTATTGTCTCAGTCCACCCAGCTGTAATGGGTACCAACCTTGGCTGGGGAAGTAACCTGTATCAGAGTGGCATTCCCTCCATGGGGATCCATAGACATTCATCTGCTTTACAATACAAAATGCTGCTGAACTTGCTAAATGTAGCTTTGTAGATGGAGAACTCATACATACATACATACATACATACATACACACATGTACATGTGCATCTTCAAACCACCTATCTGGGATCAGGTCGCAGGGGCAACAGCTCCAGCAGGGGACGCCAAACTTCCCTTTCCCAGGGCACATTAACCACCACAGACTGGTGGATCTCAAGGTGTTCCCAGGCCAGTGTGGAGCTATAGTCTCTCCACATAGTCCTGGGTCTTCCCCGGGGTCTCCTCCCAGATGGACGTGCCTGGAACACCTCCCTAGGGAGGTGCCCAGGAGGCATCCTTACCACATGCCTGAACCACCTCAGCTGGCTCCTTTCAATGTGAAGGAGCAGCAGCTCTACTCCAAGCTCCTCACGGATGACCGAACTTCTCACCCTATCATTCAGGGAGACACCAGCCACCCTCCTGAAGAAGCCCATTTCAGCCGCTTGTAGCTGCAATCTAGTTCTTTTGGTCAGGACCCAACCCTCATGACCAGAGGTGAGAGTATAAATGAAGACTGACCAGTAGATTGAGAGGTTCACCTTTTGGCTCAGCTTTCCTTTTGTCCCAACAGTATGGTAGAGCGAATGCAATACCGCCCCTGCTGCGCCGATTCTCCTTCCAATCCTATGCTCCATTGTCCCCTCACTCGTGAACAAACACCCAAGGTACTTGAACTCCTTCACTTGAGGCAAGACCTCATTCCCTACCCAGAGTAGGCATTCAGTTTCCTACTGAGAACCATGGCCTCAGATGTAGAGGTGCTGATCCTCATCCCAGCCGCTCCACACTCTGCTGCAGAGCAACCCAGTGAGTGCTAGAGGTCACAGGCAATGATGCCAACAGGACCACATCATCTGCAAAAAGCAGTGATGAGACCCTGAGCCCACCAAACTGAAGACTTCCTCCCCCCACCCCCGACGATGCCTTGATAGCTTGTCCATGAATATCACAAACAGGATTGGTGACAAGGCGCAGCCCTGGCGGAGGCCATCCCCCACAGAAACGAGCCCAACTTACTGCAGAGAACCAAAACACAGCTCGTATTACATATCAGAATCAGAATCGCATTTTCAACATTAGTAACACTGTTGTCTCTCCAGCTACAAAAAAGGGCTGTGACGTTAGCTCGGGTTGCTCAAATTCCTCATGAGTTTCCAATGGGAAATTACAGCCCAACGTAGTGTTCACTGTATTTTTTTTCCCCGAGCTAGAGGTCGGAATCACCAAACTTCTGAGGGTTCTGAGCGCATCATGTTGTGTTTTTTTTTCTTTTTTTTACTAGTTATTAATAATATACAAATAATGAATGTTTATGAGTGCAATGGTAAGAATATTTCATCCGGTGAAAGATGGAATCTTCACCTGACAGCGCTTGTACTTCAGCTAGAGACATCCCAGCGAATACTGCAAATGCCTCCAGATGGCTTAATGGGTGCCGCGATTTGGGTGTTTTTTTTGTGTTAGAAGAATGAGCACAGTCTATAAACCAAACCCCGCCATGTTTGTTTTTAAGCTAAGTGCCATAGTATGAGTGTGTGTGGTGATTGCAACGTGCAGTGGTACAAAACATATATAGAACAAAATCTGAACAGTAAATGGAACAAAATGGCAAACAGGATGAATGATCCATATCATGTGACAGACAAGCTGCCAATCAAATGACAAGGATCTATTTAGGCGTAAGGATTAAACAACTTGAAGTTGTGCATTATATGGTTTGAATGCACGACGCGGAGTCTAAAACACCACAACGCTTCACCAAATTTGTATTTGGTGAAGCGTCGTGATGGGAAACGCCGCGACACTTCGCGCTGTGTTTTAGACTCCGCGTTGTGCATTCAAACCGTATAATGCACGACTTCGAGTTGTTTAATCTGCTTACATCATGGTCCCACACAGTGAGCTAACACACAAATATTTATTTAACAGAACCTGATAAAAATGTGTAAGTATTTGGGACTATTTTATGCCAGTCTCAAGAAATTTTCATCCTTGGCAACCGTTGTCTTCTTCTTTCCTGTCTTCAATCTTGTCCAGTTCGTCCGATGTTAAATCTTTTTGCCGTTGCTTTTGCTGTTCTTCTCGTTTGCTCTCCTCCTCTTCCCATTCCTCAAACATTTTATTTTGGCCAAAAATATTAAAATTCACGTGGAAATCCATGTTTTATTGTGTTTCTGTCATTCACCTGTCAAAACACAGCTGATCTGCGCCAGCTATGGTGACGACCAGAGCAGAGTGATATTACAGTGACTAACTCGCCGAATGTATACATGAAAACAATGCACGCCAGGTAGACATGGAATTCTCACCGACCATGGCATAATAATTATTATGACTATTTATATAATAGGACTTTCCCAGGAATCAAAGCACTAAACAAAATTAACTCTAAAGGGCCTTTCACACTGAATCCGTCAGGCCAATGCGTCAACGGATCAGGACCCGGCGAATCTGTCGGATGACGTCAGACGCGTCGCTTTGGAAGCGGCAAAAAAAAAAAAAAAAGTGGGGGGCGGAGATTGCCACGTCACAATCTGGCTATTTCCACAATCTGAAAAAGTTCAGCCATCTCCATCTTGAATTTTAATGATCGGCTAACGTTAGCTTAGCCTTTTAGCACAGTTGATCTGAGGGAACACTTTAATTTCTAAATGGTTCAGTCTTTTTATTTTTACCAAATAAAGCTACAGCTTTTTTCAGATACCACAAAAGCTCAACTTTAAATAACTTATTTTTTCGGGCGTTTTTTCCATCGATTTTTTTTCCCCCCATTTTTTTAATATATATGAACTGTTTAGTGTTTCTTTATATTTAAAGAAATATTTTTATTTGTCCCAATCAGGAACATTTGCTGTGCAGACAACCAAACTTCCACTGATCAGCTGAACACCACGAAGTCCAGTCGAAAGAAGACATACCTGCTTTTCAGCAACACCACCAGAGTTCAAACCTGCAGAAGAGGTCACCTGCTTCTAAATAAAGGCTCTTTGAACAGCAACTATTTTATTATTTTTTAAAAAGCTGTTTCATTTTATATTTTAACAATAAATGGATCATTAAAAATGTCCACAAAATCAAAGTCAAAAGACATTTGCACAGGTAGAAGCTCTCCACTTATTGTGCTCAAATTCATATTTTAGAAATGACTCTGTCCTGATAGCAACATTAAAGGCAATTACATATTTTGGCGAAATTACAAGTTGAAATTATATATATATATATATATATATATATATATATATATATATATATATATATATATTAGTCATCATGAGGTTTGTCACAGAAATCCTACTTTACAATCATACTGCAGTCATTGTTATATTATTTCCTGTTGAATTTATAATAAACATTAGTATTTATTTACAGTGTCTGTTTTTCTGTTTAAAATGAGATATAAATAATCTATCAGAATTTTTAAAAAAATGTACAAATTTCCATGTTATTTTGTCTAAAAATAAATGTCAGGTTCCTTATGTTAAACAAGAAATGTAATAATCTGAAATAACAGGTGGTTTTAATTTACAGACTAAAGGTTTCTGAAGAACCATTTATTGATTTATTTAGCTATTTTAATTACAAGTCTTCTAAACTGTTTTTAACAGTAATCAGAAATAATGAGGTGACAACAAAAAACATTTAGAAGGATTTTTCTTCAGAAAACTGCTCCATAAATGAGCAGTCCTGTGACACGTTTCTGTTTTGCACGGATCAGTGGTTTCCACCGATCCATTTTGTAGAGATGAGTGGTTTCTGCCATAGGTAGGACACCCCTTCCAAGATGGCGGCCAATGCGGTTTCTGCCACCCGTCTTCCGTGTTTTGGCCCGACGCATCGTTCCTATTGGACAACGCAAAGGTACGTCACAGCTCAGCAGGTCGGAAGTTGAATTGGCTTGAACTTTGACTCCGTCAGCCTGCTGACAAGCGGCAATGCGCGCTCCCGTTACATGCGTCGGTTTAGCTCGGCTTTTGACGTGACGCATCTAAAACGCAACGCGTCTCATTGAAAATAATGCTTTTTAGACTGATTTTTGACGCATCTGACGGATTCAGTGTGAAAGGCCCTTAACTCTCAAAATTAACAAAATTAGGGATATGTGCAATATGCATGAACCATCTGTACAAGACTGTTGTGTAAAGTGGCGTATGTGCAATATTGGTGTGTGTATTAAGTTACCTGCACTATGCATGAGTTATGTAAATATGCCATGGCAGTTTTATCTGTGCAGCTCTAAGCACAAATGGCTATTGTAAAAAAAGTACACTACAACAACAATGCACAAAAAACCCAAATTAAAAAGCTGATAATAAAGAAAAAATGTGTGATTTATACTTCGGAACATCCGGTACACACTCAAGAACAGATTATCAAGGCTGTATAACATTTATGCTAATGAACGCCCCTAAATCCTACACACTGTAGCTTTAATCTTTAATTGCCGCCACTGATATTTTATTTCATTATTCTCATGACGTGTGCTTGCTTGTTTTTATTATTATTATTTACTTATTTATTACACACTCAAAGCCTCCGCTGTGGAAAATTCCAATGAATCCACAACCTCCAGGCCCGAACACCAGAACCACAGAACCAGCACCACAGAACAGCAGGTTCCGCCGGGACGCTCCGTTTGTTTTTAATCAACAGCAGCTGTGTAAATAACAACAAGCAGGCCACGCGCACAGGCTGCGGAGCAAACAAACAGCAAAACAGGCCTCACGCACACGAACCGCGCACAGCAGCGTCTTTCCATCCAGATGTGGCGTGATTTTTCCGTCCCTCACAGAGTCACTCCTCTGAGTCACGGCACCGCGCGCCGCTCCTCCTCACACCCGGTCACCGGGGCCGCTGACGCCAACCGGCTGGTTTATTTCTGTCTAAATCCGGATGAGCCGGTTTTCACCTGCTTCCAGCGCCGATGCTGTTCGGCCGGAGGTCCGCTCCATCTTCCGCGCCGCAGCCTCTCCGCGCTCGATACTTTCCGCCGTCACATCGTCAGTGATGTCACGCTCGCTAACGGAGCTTCCAGGCGCGCGCGTGCCACTCCGACCGGTGTGTCCTCCGCGCGCGCGCGCGCGCGCACACAGCCGCCGCTGAGTTTCTGACGTCACGCGGTCCCCCGGGAAGCTAAACCCCGCCCACCGCACGCGTCCCCACCCTGGTCATTTTGAATTTAAATTTAAAAACGTTTGGAGCATTTTGAAAGTCGGATTTTTACAAACTAAGAAATATTTGTACTGATATGAAAATTATCATTTAAAAAGCACAACGTCATAAAGTTATGATGGTCCTCTTGGCCTTATTGGGGTTTTTTTAATGTTCAATGTTGATGTTCCAAAAATAAAACACCAATAATAGAGTATAATGTCCAACTGAACAGGCAAAAACACAAATATGTGGAAGTACTGTGCAAATGTGTGTTTGCTAAAATTAACAGACTGCAATCTGAATCTCATATTTTAAACTAAACCATAATCTGTTGGGCCAAACCCTGCACCTTGGACATAACTGCATAACTGCTCGCTGGCATCAGTTATTTGTTCTAAACAAAGCTTACAACAATGTCGACAAGGTATTTTACTTGCAGGTTACATTATTTGGGGAGGTCAAGGTGATCACACCAGTGCCGGAGCAACCTTAGCACGGGCCCCAGGGCAAGATGTGTTGACAGGCCCTACATGCATGTCACTAGTTACTAGGCCTATGCACGCAATCACGCACATGCATGCGCCCACTCACACAATGAGGTCTATACAGATTTTTACCAACAGTGTGTTGGATTTTACAATCAAATAAATGACTTGGGTTATTGTATTACAAGTTTTTAAGAGGTCAAGAATTATTTTGATTTAACACCCAGCTCTGAATTGCATGTGCACAACAGTAGCCACCATACCTCACCATCATATCAGGCAACAGGGGAGGAGCTGTCCAATTCATGGTGGTTCTGAAATTACCCCTATACACACGCACGCACACACTCATCTTCAACCGCTTAGTCCAATTAAGGGTTGTGGGGGGCTGGAGCCTATCCCAGCAGTCATAGAGCATGAGGTGGGGTACACAGTAGACAGGACGCCAGCCTGTCGCAGGGTCACATATAGACAAACAAACACATTCACACTTACAGACGATTTAAAGTTTCCAGTCGACCTAACCCGCATGTCTTTGGATGTGGGAGGAAGCCGGAGCACCCGGAGGGAACCCATGGAAATATGGGGAGAATATGCAAACTCCACACAGAAAGGACACAGGCGGGAATTGAACCCATGACCTTCTCGCTGACCTTCTTACGACCTTCTAGCCACTGTGCTGCCCATGTTGAAATGACTGCAAAATCATTTTTATTGCAAAGTCAAGAGTGCACGACTACATAATTCTTAATAAAATGAAGCCTACAGCATGACAAGACAGAAGAGAGATATTTTTTGACACTTTATTTAAAGATCTTCCGACCAAACAGCAACAGTGTAACGTGAAAAACACAGATGTCATGAAACTGGCACACAGCGGTGGTCAAACAGGGGAGGGGCATGGCAACCCACCACACTCAGATTACTTGTATTAAGATACCCCAAATACCCTGAAAAGTATTTGGCTCAGTGGAGGGGTATCTTGTGTGTCTTGCACTGAGCAAAATCCTCTATTATATCCCCAATATCCAACTCCCTGGTTCTGGAGTTTTCAGTAGAGACGATAGCTCTCAGCCGCTCCTGCCCCATGGAGTTCCTCAGGTATGTCTTGACTCTTGATCATTTTTAACTTGTAAAATGGGCGCTCTGGAGCAGGTTTTCATCCAGGATGTACATTGTTGCATCCATCTTTCCCTCAATCCTGACTAGTCTCCCAGTTCCTGCTGCTGAAAAACATCCTCACAGCATGATGCTGCCACACCATGCTTCACTGTAGGATGGTGCCTGATTTCCTCCAAACATGACGCCTGGCATTCACACCAAAGAGTTCAATCTTTGTCTCATTTGACCAGAGAATTTTGTTTCTTGTGGTCTGAGAGTCCTTCAGGTGTCTTTTGTCAAACTCCAGGTGGGCTGCCATGTGCCTTTTACTAAGCAGTGGCTTCCGCCTGACCACTTTACCATACAGGCCTGATTGGTGGATTTCTGCAGAGATGGTTGTCCTTCTGAAAGGTTCTCCTCTCTCCACAGAAGAATGCGGGAGCTCTGACAGAGTGACCATTGGGTTCTTGGTCACCTCCTTGACCTCGCTCAGTTTAGACAGAAGGCCAGCTCTAGGAAGAGCCCTGGTGGATCAGAACGTCTTCCATTTTTGGATGATGGAGGCCCCTGTGCTCATTGGGACCTTCAAAGCAGCAGAAATGTTTCTGTTCCCTTCCCCAGATTTGTGCCTCAAGACAATCCTGTCCCAGAGGTCAACAGAAAAATTCCTTTGACTTCATGCTTGGTTTGTGCTCTGACTGTCTACTGTGGGACCTTATATGTAGACAGGTGTGTGTCTTTCCAAATCATGTCCAATCAACTGAATTGACCCCAGGTGGACTCCAATTAAGTTGTAGAAACATCTCAAGGATGATCAGTGGAAACAGGATGCACCTGAGGTAAATTTTGAGCTTCATGGCAAAGGCTGTGAATACTTTTCAAAGTACTCTGTATAATTCCTTTCTCAAATAAAATAGGAAAACCTGAACAAAACTCAATTAACTGTGGATACAGCAGGTTATACACAAACTAAAAGCCTGATGGTTCAACTCTTTTTTAGGCTCAGTTATGACAAACACACACACACCAGAATTAGTCCTAAGAAAAAATTAGCATGGAAAAAGTCATCTGAATATACAACTGAAAAATTTCCACCACAAAATGCACATGAACCCCACACAAAAGTGAGAAAAAGCTATTTAAGTCAGATAAATCTAATATTTAAAATTTCACATTGAGGAATACTGTGAATAAATGCTTATGCAATGAGGTGCAAAATACAAATGTAACTCCTGAGGCCCACTGGTGGTGGTGCTCCAGCCCAGATTAGTGAAGCAGGTAAATCCATGTATTATATGGCTATAATGCTACGCGCATCTTACTGGCTGATTTCCGGTCTGATATTGGAAAATATCAGACCGTTGCCATGACAATCAGTCCAGATTGCATATCTTATTTGTTACAAATCAGAAAGCTAAAAACACTTTTAGAAAAACCAAGTTGGACATGAACATATTCCATAAGTATCTAAAGATCATCAGAAAAAACATAGATTGAAATCTTACCAGCTAATGAGCGGACCATCTGTTAGCAAGTTCTTCATGGAGGTAAAGCAAACAGGTCTGACTACGAGCCCAAAACCGTCAGCAGCTTCCATATTTGGGTGATACCGTAAGTTTGCGTGTTTTATATTTATATATCCATCCATTTTCTTCCGCTTTATCCGGAGTCGGGTCACGGGGGCAGCAGCTCAAGCAAAGCCGCCCAGACCTCCCGATCCACACACACCTCCCCCAGCTCCTCCGGGGGAACCCCAAGGCGTTCCCAAGCCAGCTGAGAGATGTAATCCCTACAGCGTGTCCTGGGTCTTCCTCGGGGCCTCCTCCCAGTGGGACGTGCCCGGAACACCTCTCCAGTGAGGCGTCCAGGGGGCATCCGGAAAAGATGCCCGAGCCACCTCAACTGACTCCTTTCGACGTGGAGGAGCAGCGGCTCGACTCCGAGCTCCTCCCGAGTGACCGAGCTCCTCACCCTATCTCTAAGGGAGCGCCCAGCCACCCTGCGGAGGAAACTCATCTCAGCCGCTTGTACTCGCAATCTCATTCTTTCGGTCATGAGCCAAATCTCATGACCATAGGTGAGGATCGGAACATAGATCGATCTGTAAATCGAGAGCTTTGCCCCCCTACTCAGCTCTCTCTTCACCACGACGGTCCGATACAGTGACTGCATCACTGCAGATGCTGCACCGATCCGTCTATCGATCTCAGGCTCCATCCGTCCCTCACTTGTGAACAGGACCCCGAGATTCTTAAACTCCTCCACTTGAGGCAAGGACACTCCACCGACCTGAAGAGGGCAAAGCACCTTTTTCCAGTCGAGAACCATGGCCTCGGATTTGGAGGTGCTGATTTTCATCCCGGATGCTTCACGCGCGGCTGCAAACCGCCCCAGTGCACGCTGAAGGTACTGATTTGACGAAGCCAACAGAACCACATCGTCCGCAAACAGCAGAGACGAGATTCTGTGGTTCCCAAACCAGACCCCCTCTACACCCTGACTGCGCCTAGAAATTCTGTCCATAAAAATAATGAACAGAACCGGTGACAAAGGGCAGCCCTGGCGGAGGCCAACGTGCACTGGAAACAGGTTTGACTTACTACCGGCAATGCGAACGAAGCTCCTGCTGCGGTCGCACAGGGACCAGATAGCCCTTAGCAAAGGACCCCGGACCCCGTACTTCCAGAGCACTCCCCACAGGGCGCCCCGAGGGACACAGTCGAGCGCCTTCTCCAGATCCACAAAACATGTGGACTGGTTATGCGAACTCCCATGAACCCTCGAGCACCCGATGGAGCATGTAGAGCTGGTCCAGTGTGCCGCGACCAGGACGAAAACCACACTGCTCCTCCTGAATCCGAGGTTCGACCATCGGTCGAATTATCCTCTCCAGTACTCTGGAATAGACCTTACCGGGGAGGCTGAGGAGTGTGATCCCCCTATAGTTGGAACACACCCTCCAGTCCCCCTTCTTAAACAGAGGGACCACCACCCCGGTCTGTCAATCCAGAGGCACTGTCCCCGATCGCCACGCGATGTTGCAGAGGCGTGTCAGCCAAGACAGCCCCACAACATCCAGAGACTTAAGGTACTCAGGACGGATTTCATCCACCCCAGGGGCCTTGCCACCGAGGAGCTTTCTAACCACCTCGGTGACTTCGGCCTGGGTAATGGATGAGTCCGCTTCTGAGTCCCCAGTCTCTGCTTCCTCTTCGGAAGATGTGATGATGGGATTGAGGAGATCCTCGAATTACTCCTTCCACCGCCCGACAACATCCCCAGTCAGGGTCAACAGCTTGTGCTCGAACATGGTGTTCGTGATGGACAAACTGTGACTAGCACAGAAGTCCAACAACTGAACACCACTCGGGTTCAGATCGGGGAGGCCGTGCTTCCCGATCACCCCCCTCCAGGTCTCACTGTCGCCGCCCACGTGGGCGTTGAAGTCCCCCAGGAGAACAATGGAGTCCCCAGTTGGAGCGCTATCTAGTACCCCTCCCAGGGACTCCAGGAATGTCAGGTACTCCGCACTGCCGCTCGGCCCATAGGCCGAGACAACGGTGAGAGACCTGTCCCCGACCCGAAGGCGTAGGGACGCGACCCTCTCGTTCACCGGAGTGAACTCCAACACTTGGCGACTGAGCTGGGGAGAAATAAGCAATGCGACCCCAGCTCTCCGCCTCTCCCCATGGGCGACGCCAGAAAAATGAAGCGTCCAGCTCCTCTCCAGGAGTTGGGTACCAGAGCCCAAGCTGTGCGTGGAGGTGAGCCCGACTATCTCTAGTCGGTATCTCTCAACCTCCCGCACAAGCTCAGGCTCCTTCCCCCCTCGCGAGGTGATATTCCATGTCCCAACAGCCAAGGGCTGTGAGCATGGACTGGGCCGCCGGACTTGATGGTACTTCTTGATCAACTTTTAGCAAAAAAGCGTTGGCCACTTTCCCCCCAAGATGGCACCTAAAATGTGTATTTTTGTTATACATCTGCAAAATGTTAGTCTGTTTTAACATTACTCGTATACCCTTTAATATTCAAGGTTGGGTAGGATTACTTTGAAAGAATACATGTGAAATACATGTATGTATGTATGTGCATACATTTGGATTACTTGTAATCTGATTACTTTTGGATTACATTTCAAAGTAATCCTACCCAACGCTGTTAATATTGTAGTGTGGACTAGACGGGATTAGAAATTAACTACAGACATTTTCATGATTTTTAGATGGATTGTATATGTTTTTAATATGCATATGTTGCGGACATGAACGAGCAAAATTTGTCAGCATCTCACCATGTCATTTAGGTCCTTCAGACTTTTTCAATAAAACTGTTCTTACAGCCCTCTTAACCCCCTGCCACTTAAAGCATTTTTTAATGTAGATGTAAATTAATATTCAAGGTTTTCAGCTAGTTGACAGTAGGGCTGTACAATATGGCCAAAATTATTGTATCCCAATATTGTCATATAAATTGTCATGTAAATGTCACTTATATACATGCTGTCCATATTCTTGAGCCGTTTAGGTGGGTAAGGAGAGTTCCCATGGGATAAAAAAGCTTTTCAACCTACTATCCCGGGTTCTCAAGACCAGGCACCTAAGTGGCTCTACTCTTTTTTTTTTTTTTTAAGATATTTAGGTGTACCTTAGTAAACACTAGTAGAGTTCCACCTTAGATTTGGATCAAAATCTGGGTCAAAATTAAAAGATGCTCCAATCATATAGAAAACTACACATTATTTGCCTGATCATAAAGATTCCTAAAAGGTATAGTTTGGACAATCTGTGACTGAATGTTATGGAGTTATGAGGTAAAAGCAGCAAGAATGGTGACAAAGGTCAGTAGTTTGTACAGGAGTCAAAAGTTAAAGTTGCTCCATTAATTTTGCTCCAGCTGTATTTGTGCTGAATTTGATGCTTGTATCACCATTTGAAGGATTGTTTCAGTTATCTGCTGCACTAATAAGCCCACAGAGCATGAACCAGGTGCTGTCTGTTAGCTTAAACATGTATATAAAGCAACCCAAATTAAAGGAGAGATGCTGCTTTTAACAACCTGGACCTCTTTTCTGGCATAAAATGCGGCCGTTAATACACCAGTATAAGTTTGGTGTGATTAGAAGTCCATAGCTCAAATGATGTGTTCAGTTCAAATCTGAAGCAAACATTTTTCTTCTTCTACTATGGTGGCTTAGAACTTTTTGTGATACACAGCACGAACTACAGGACAGGAGGAACCTAGCAGTTGATGTGACTCACGAATTTCAACATGGCGGTCTTTCAACCAGACGTGTGGTGCCATGACATGTCAAACATCTGTGTCCAAATTTCAGGGGAATCCAGTCAAACCCTGGCCTCCACTCTAGCTCCACCCATGCCAGGAAGTGTTCAACATTTCCTGTTTGTGACTGAAAAGTTGTCACTTCCTGTTTGAGTGTGCGCTTGCCACTGATTTCCCACGATTCCATGGGATCTCATCTGTCAATCCAGGAAGTGTTTGACATTTTAACATTTCCTGTTTTACTGTGGATTTGAAAATTGGCACTTCCTGTTTAGGACACCCTGTACCACGAGTGAGCTTTGTGATGCTTCGCTCATATTAAGTGTACATGCATACTGCAAAATGTGCAATAGTGTTTGAGGTGTAACGGGTTAGTAGTAGAGGTAGTACTTTTGCTTTTAAAGTCAGCAATGTCCTTTGGATGAACACTAGTCCTCACCACTTACCTATGGGTCCAGGGTCCAAGTAGTTGCTTGTGGACAGCCATGGCCACACCCCAGTTAACTGCACTGGATTGTGGGTTACACTAGGTACAGGTAGTACACAGATTCTTTGTCATAGTTTGCTTTAAAAGAATGACTTCAACATTACCCCCTACCTGCACCCCCCCCCCCCCCAACCAAAAAAAAATCATGTGGCTAATGGCTTTTTTTGAATAAGAAGAAAAGGGCTTTTCAGAAGTATTTATACCAAATTTGGTGTTTTCATCATCAACTGAACGATTCTTACACTCATCTGCTGCACTAGATCCTGTAGCATGAAGTAAATGGCAGTCAACTGGGAATCTACCTACTGGAAACCCAACTCCTTATCCCACTCCTCTAACTGATCTTATTTTAGTAATGATAGCCCACAAAAACAACTTGCATCTTGAGATACAGTCCAAAGTGTTGTTTTAATTTAACATACTGTGAAGTACACACCTTCATTATATGTACTCATAGTAACAGCAACAGGTAGCACCAGTTATTATAGAGGAACTAATTTCCCTGGCACCCTATCCTTCAAAGTAACTATTACAAATATGATAAAGCTACAACAGTAACTATGCTAAGGCTAAAATAGTAATGTGTTTACTCTTCCAGGTTGGCAAACAATGATCCAAGATTCCTTTTCAGACTGCAAACACCAAAAGTGTTAAATGAAGACTTTTTGGGGGGGCTTTCTGTTCTAAGCTATTTCAACTTAGCAATTAGCTACATAGTTATATCAGTTATATTCAGTAACATAATTAAAAGGCTAAATGCAAACAGAACCAGCAACAAGGGACTGGCTGAGTAAAAACCAAAGAGGAAAATGTATTTAATTTCACCTCCTTCAGAACGGAACGCCAACAGAACAGCAGCAACCCGGACATGTTGGAAATTTGTGCTATCATTTATGAAACCTGCAAGTCTAATTAAGACTTTATCAGCTTCCCGTGGCAGCTTGAACTGGTGACTTTACCAAAATCTTACTACATAAAATAGCTGGCAGCCAAACAGACATAAAAAAACAAGTGGCCTGAGACACACGGTGACTCAAGAAATAAGACCTACTGACCCACATGTGACAAGTAAATACAACACAAATGACTCCATTCAGAAGGGGCAACGGACTGTGTGGCACCTTTGGCAGAACCATATGATCCCTTCCCATTTCCTGTCACTGAGATCGGAGTAAAAAGTCATCTCTGCGTCCAACGTACTAGTTATAGTCAGCACCGTGTGGGCAGGGTGGCACTCAGCCTTTATTCATGTTTAAAGACAACTTGGAAGCTGAGAAAACGCAGCTAACCGACCCGCCTTTATGGCTGCTGACCAATGACTGTGTCTAACCATTTCCTGTATGCTAGGGCGAAGCGTCTCTGCTCCGGGTTACAACAAGTGTCCAGAACATGGCACACGAAGCCATGCTCAGAGTGCAGCACGGGAGGTGAGGGCGGCAGTACACCTCTCTTCAGACGTTTGCTGTTGCGAGGGTCTGGCAATGACCCCCCATCCAAGTCCATTGACCCACTAGCGTGTCCATTCACACTGTCCCCGCTGCCACCGCAGCTATGTGCGTGGGAGTTTGACAAGCTCAGGTCAGTGGTGCTGCAGTGTAGTGACTTGATGCCTTCAGTGCAACTGTAATAAAGGTGCTTGTGATCGCGCCTCCAGTGGTGCCACAGGTAGAAGACATGCCGCCTGCAAAAGAGAGAAAATTTAAATGGACTACACTTAGCATGCGTCTAAGTAGAATTCTTCACTCCAATTCAAATCACATGTTGCACTGACGAATGGGAAGTGCTCAGAAACACAACGGTTAAAATGAAGCGATGCACTCATTATGTATGTAATCCTACCACAGTATTTTTCATATTAAAGAATACCCAAAGACTAGATCACTCAATTCTAGCATCACAAACCTTTAAACTACCAACTGCATGGGTATGAACAGTATATTTGGGTATAAACAAAATTTTATGTGTACATTTATAGTCAGAATCCCTCCAGTCATCACTCATGGATATCAGCGTGCATCTGCACCCACTTTTTCTTCAATGTTTAAGTCCAGACACTTTGGTCTTGAAAAAAAAGGAGGCTGGGCCAAATGTGGCTCCTGGGCTGCCAATTAGCAGCCCAGAGTCATGCACTGTGCAGCAGCTAACTTAAGTTGCTACGTGACAAAACATCACATTCAAGAAACAAAGCTTAATACTTTTTTAAAAGACACTTTGCATCAAGCAGTGAAATGTCTGTGAGAAACAGGAGTCATTGTGAGGCAGTTTTAATGGCACCAACAGACCGTATCAACCTGAGAGAGCACTAAATAAAAAGCATAAAAGAAAACCCATCAAGTCCAAAAATATATTTGAAGGTGGAGGGTAACGTCCAACCTTTGCTATGTGACTAGGAGTCAAAATCTGTGGTTCAGATGTCAGATTCTGGCGTCTGACACTTTCTGCTGAAAGCGCTGATTGCTGTCAGATGACTGTGGGTAACATTTAAAAAGTAGTAGTAGTAGTAGTAGTAGTAGTAAGACGAAGGGCACAAAATAAAATATGAGATGACCTGAGATTCATGTCATTGGGAAAACATATTTTAGACTCCAAAATATTTATTTAAAGTACATGTAAAGTGACAGCGGTGTTCTTCATTTATGCAATCAAGAGGTTCAGGTGGAAGAAGGTCCAATAATTATGTCTCTTCCTATTTGGATGTGATTATATATACGCAAACAGAAAAACCCCCATGATGTTAAGTTATAAATTGTGCATGACTAATTAAACATCATTAGAAAATCTCTGGCGTACTTTTGATAACAATATGGAATTAAAATATTTGTTATTTGATTAACTATTTCATGTCCACTGCTGCCACTGGGATGCAGACCCAGATAAGCAGCTGAAAACGAATGAATGAATCATGCATGGTTTTGCACTTAGATTTCCTCACTTTGCAGTAAATTCATGGAGAGATTAAACAGGCAGTGGTTCACATTTTTTATGCATGCATTCGGACCATTTGGAGCTGTGGTGCCACCGGGATGGACCTCCCGAAGCGATGGAGGAATTTCCCCATTCGCAGCCAGACTGAGCTGCAGCCACCGCGCTGTTCGGGTCCAATTTGAAACACAAACGCTTCCGCATTCCCACCTTCACCAGCGCACGGCCGCCCGTCCACACCTTTCACTGCAGCTTTTTCATGGCACAGATCACCTGCTTCCAGAAGCCTTTGTGGTCGGACTGGAAGCCTGCACAAAGTACGGGTTTGGCACCATATTCACACTGCAGTTTGATGACTCCGCCTTTGACGTGCAGCTCCGGGTTCGCCCACTTCACCGACAGGAGCACCGTTTCCTGCACATCTTTGGACGTGCACTGTATGCCCGCTCCTGCATGGCACTGCGGTCACCCCCTGCTCCTATGCGCGCCCTCTGCCTCGCGGACAGGAGGAGACGGAGACCTGGTGCACAGCCAAAAAGCAGCAGCAGCCAAGATGCTTGATTTATTTCTCATTGGCTCTACATTGATCTTGCATATGACCTTTTGTCAGCCCCGTTGACGGAAATCCATCGTGGCGACAGAGAACTTTAATCCCTGGAAATAAAAGCACAGATTTCTCCATCATGATGTTGGCATACCCAACTTTCATCTCTCTCGATTTCACCACAGCAGATCTGGTGATTCGGTGCAAGTTTTAGTGCAGGATGTCCTTCCTGTGGTAACTCCAGTTCTACATGGCCAAGCGCATGTATAGCTCCTGGTGTTCCTAAGCAGTCTCACAGCCAGGTACTAATCAGTACGTCAGAGATCTGACTGAATCAACTGTGGACAAACCTCTATTTGTTTTCAAAAAATAGCCAATGTACAATAGCTTTTTAGACAAAAAGAAAATAAACCAAAAGAAAGAAACCAGGAGGGGAAGATGGGTAGTGACTTGGCCACCACTGCTGACCCACCATCAGCAGGGTGTTGCGGATAACGGTCAAAACACCCATTGAACAATGGATACCGCCTGATAACACTGACCCTTCCTGGCCAAGGCTACATTCACCGAAGGGGTGAAGCATCTTCAGATGTATTTGTAGTTTAAAAAGATCAATGTAAAACAATGGCTATAATTAGGAATAAACTATTTTCAATCCATTCTGTGAACCAGCTTATTCCAGTTCAGAGTCCATTTGCACAAGTTGTGGAGCAGGAGCTTCTGCCACACGATAGAACCACCTTGGGTCCTTGATGGCAACAACAACCAAAAACCTGTTCCTTTAGACAAACGGCATTTAAAATATACGCAATTGTGACTTCTGCAGAGCCTTACATTAGCAGACTGAGCTAATGTTAGCATTGAACACTTTTAGGAAAAGACACATCAACAATCAAAATCAAACTGACCAAAAGATGAATCGCTCAGCCTGAGGAATGATAATGCAAAGCATGTGCATGGCCCTACCTGTGACACCACAGTGCCTCGTGTCCAGGGAAGGACTGGATCAGATCTGAGCACAGGTCCATTTCCTGCTGGAAGTGCTGAAAAACTGTACCAAGTCCAGGATGCTTCTCCTCATCGTATCCTCCCTCTGCTCCTGAAACACGTCCTTTGACCTGGAAGTTAATGCAGTGGTGGGGATTGCTGCTCGTGACGGTGGTGAAGTGATGCTGAGGGGAACTGTTGGTGGAGGTGGAAGCTTGGGACTGGGAGAGCTCAGCGATCAGCTCTTTGAGGAGATATTGCCGGTAGTGGAAGCCGCTGTGGTCAGACACGTGCATGGACACCCACATGCGCATAGAAGACAGCTCATCATGGAAGATCTAAAAGAAATTAACAGAACTCTTTATGGTCAGACATTAAAAAATAAAGTTAAAAAGCAACACCTGTCTGTCTTACCTTGACATTACCCTTGGCCATGTGCTGTAGCACCCAGATCCTGTGGGACCAGGCGTTGTAGTTGCTAGGGTAACGGCAGGCAGCGTCAGAGCACACCTTCATTTCTTGATGAAGAGTCCTGGCCAGATGACCACAAAGCTGCTGATTCCTCACAGTGTCATCCTGCACAATTTTTTTTTGCTGCTGATTCCTGCATGGTGCCGGGGCAGAGAACTGATCTAGGACCTGCTGCAGCACCCATCGCCTACAAGTAGATATCATATGTTTGCTTCATCTTTTATGATCTCCACTCAGCATCTATCACAAACACAAGACTTAAAGGTGTTGGTGGTTGGTAGGACATGATACATTGCCTTACCGGTGAATCCATGTTTCAGGGCTCTTGGGAGACTTGGTGAGAGCAAGCTTGCCCAAGTACAAGTCCTTCTCTGGGTTAAGGACTCCACACTGCAGCAGCTCCTTCCTGTAATGTCCAGTACATGTGGTATTACAGCAGACGCTAAGAGCAGCCATCCCATTCTGACATACAATGACTTTTGACCATGATGCCACCAAACGTATGAAATCACAGCAGGTCCTTGGGACAGTCTTGGTGAGTCTCTTGAACACTCTGGATAAGTCCTGATGGTACAAGATGCCACCACTACAGTTTCAAACTGTCTTAGACCTTTTACCAATCCTTTTGCTGTTGCTGATATTCACAGAGTCGTGCAAAAAGACTACACAGGACTGTATTAGGACAGAGCTGATGGTGTTGTGCTAAATTGTGGTGGTTTTTGGTTCAATCATGATGAATGAGTTACGTCTTATGGTAGGGCCCCTTCACACATAACACGAAAGAAACAGAAACCAGCCAAAAATCCACAAATAAAAAATGAAATGGGGAACAGCGAAATATTCCACCTGCTGTCAGTTGGGACACACAGTCGGACAGGCATGCACAACACCGCAGCAACTGTTTCGTGCACATGAACACAGTGCAAGCACGTGGAAAGTCACGCACACAGCAGAGGAGCAAAAACAAAAACACACCACAATTTCTAATACTTAATTCCTGCTATAAAGAGCATACTTAGCCTCCGCCTAGACGTACACCAGGATGTACTGAAACGACGTGGATTACTGTTCTCCCTTTTATGTTTTACATGAATTACCTAATGTGCTTGTCTCATGAAGACATCAGCAGGGCTCTCGTCTCCCTGTGTCATGAACACACCAGCCAGCATGGTGTGTCCAGTGCGCAGTGATCCGCTGGTGACTGCGTTGCAAATGTGATATGTGTTTTAATTATTACAATGTGAGGAAATCCCGCAGATACACGTGCCTCATGGTGATTTTCTGCATGGCACGATATTCACCAGCATTGGTCAGCTGAAGCGGTATGTGTTTTAATTTATTTCCACGTGAGGACAGCAAGCTGATGTCCGCGCCTCACGGTGAAGTTATGCGAGGTCATATTCTACAAGCCACTACAGGTGTTCTCCACCAGTTCCTCAGTCACACCCATGTGTGTTTCTTGGTAATGCCACACTCGTGTTGCACTTAGACAATTTTCACAACCGGCTCGAATGTGGTCATCTGCACTCCACTATCATGGTGGGAGCACAAATAGCCCCCCCTTTTCTAAGTGCCCAGCAAGTGGTGTTGGATGCTCATGTGTAGCACCTGGAGTTTGGCCGATGCCTGCCAAAGGGGGGGGTCGAATGGGCACTCGCAGGGCATTTTCTGTTGTTCGGCCGCTGGAGGCCCGTAACGGTCTTTCAAGTTGGTCAAATGTGGTCAAGATTTGGCACGGCAATTCTGACATGGTGTATTCGTGGTCAAAATCATTTACGTGGGAACAGAGCTTCATATTTGCACTAGAGTCACCAAACTGCATAACAATTCAGATTTTCAATGGCCGGCTTTGACTCCGTTACTGAAATGCCTCAGAATAGGATTAACCCATCAATCAAGGCTTGAAATGTGGTTCAATTCATACATGATTGTTGGAGTTACAAGACTGTGTCTGTGTTTCATTTAACAGTCAAATTTTACTGTTCAGGTTCACAATGAAAGGACCAAGCCTCTGATTTACTGGTTCCTGACAAAGCACCCTGAGGTATACTCAGTGTTTCCAGGAGCCAAATCAAGTAATGTTGAGCAGTTTTTAGTTTCCATGCTCCCTACCTGTGGACCATGCCTCCTGAATACCAGAGCCCACTTTTATGAAGCTGTACTAAGGCAGATAGACCAACACTACAGCTTAGTGCTCAAACTTTAGTGGAAGACTAAAAACGGTGTGTGTGGGGGGGGGGGGGGGGGGGGGTGCACTATAGGGACAGACCAGACAAGTTAGACCAGTCCACCTCCAGACCAAAGGTCTAAAATTTAGACCAGCCATTTGAGGTGAAGAGCCTGTTTGTTCTGGTCTAAGCCTAAGGTGGTGCTGACTGTGGATCAGGAAGGTATTCACAGCGCTTCACTTGTTCCACGTTTTGTTATGTTACAGCCTTATTTCAAAATGGAGTAAATACATTTTTTCTCTTCAAAATGCTACTCATAATACCCCATAATGACAACATGAAAAAAGTCTTTTTTCTTTTTTTTTGTTTTGGAAATTTATGAAAAAAAAAGAGCTAAGAAATCACGTTAAGTATTCATACGCTTTGCTCAATACTTTGTTGATGCACCTTTGGCATCAATTACAGCCTCAAGTCTTCTTGAATATGATGCTACAAGCTTGGTGCACATATCTTTGGGCAGTTTTGTCCATTCCTCTTTGTAGCACCTCTCAAGCTCCATCAGGTTGGATGGGGAGCGTCAGTGCACAGCCATTTCCAGATCTCTCCAGAGATGTTCAATCAGATTCAGGTCTGGGCTCTGGGTGAACCACTCAAGGACATTCACAGAGTTGTCCTGAAGCCACTCTTTTGCCATCTTGGCTGTGTGTTTAGGGTCATTGTCCTGCTGAAAGATGAACCGTTGCCCCAGTCTGAGATCAAGAACGCTCTGGAGCAGGTTTTCATCCAGGATGTCTCTGTACATTGCTGCATTCATCTTTCCCTCAGAATTGAGGGAGCCGCTGAAATACATTCCCAAAGCTTCACTATAAGGACGGTGTCTGGTTTCTTCCAAACATGAAGCCTGGCATTCACGCCAAAGAGTTCAATCTTTGTCTCATCCGACCAGAGAATTTTGTTTCTCATGGTCCGAGAGTCCTTCAGGTGTCTTCTGGCAAACTCCAGTGCCCATATCCATGAAGCGTCCTGAGGCTAAAAACAGTTCCTAGTGACGTTATTCTATGAAAAATCTTCAAATTCTAAGACATTTCTTAGAATTTTACCTTGGTAAGATAAAAGTTTTCCGCAAAGCACCTTAGGCCTTAAGAGAGCTCCTAAGGTGCCAACTGGTAAGATGAGGACTTTTAAGAAGCCAAAGAGTGTCTTAAGTAGAGAAGATGGCAGAAAAGACAAAGAGGAAGCAGAGATATTCTCAGTATGTATGATGATAATGAGTCAGTAACACACTACCGGCTTGATCTACGTAATTAATTTACATATGTTAATTTAGTGTCTTAATGTATTTATAAATGGTTTAGGTTCTTGTTATCATATACACACTGTTAATATTGTCATTTTTATTAGCGGTACTATTAATATTGTTATTTTCTTTTATTATTACTTCTATTTTGTCATTTGATTTTAAATGGACCACAATGGAAATACGTGTTTTCACTTTCTTGTGTCATGCATGTATTTTTAACGCATTTACAATTATATTATGTACTTACAATGAAAGTAGTAAATAAACTCACACTTTTTATAGATATTCTGCATGTGAATGAGGTACATTCAAACATTTTCAAGCTGTGTAACAATTCATTTAGTTTTGCTGAGTTTAATCATCACAACAGTTATCCTCACGATGACATTTCTTAATGCAGTTCACGTTATATGATTGGCTGATATAAGCATAACTCAAAGTTCTTGTTCGACACGGTGGCAACACTTAAACATGGACAACCACCTGTAGTTCGCTATCCTTTTACAGCACAAGATTTCCTGGATTACTTCGAGAAGAAAATAGAAGACAGGTTGAGCATATCCCAGCATGCCTCAACCCAGCCACTACACCCTGCTATTGAGGTGGGTGCCACTACTGAGGTATTACCTAGATTTATAGAATTTGATAGTATCTCACCAAGTGTGCTGACAAAACTCGTAACGTCTACAAAAAGCACAACCTGTTTATTTGATCCTATACCAACAAAAATGTTTAAGGACCTGTGGCCCACTCTTGGGCCGACTGTGCTGGAAATTATTCATATTTCATTAACTTCTGGATCTGTTCCTAAATTTTTCAAATCTGCAGTGATTAAACCATTACTTATGAAATCTAATATCGACCCTAGTGTATTGAAAAACTATAGGTTGATATCAAATCTAACATTTTGCTCTAAAATTTTCGGAAAAGTGGCTTCACGGCAGCTCATGGACTGTCTTACTGACAATCTTTTTGAGCCACTGCAGTCTGCTTTTAGAAAATATTCCACAGAGACGCCTCTCACTAAAGTGGTGAACGATCTTCTACTTGCAATGGATTCGGACACCACTACGGTTCTGGTGCTGTTACATCTCAGTGCTGCATTTAATACTGTGGATCATCATATTCTACTCGATAGGCTGGGATTACTGGGAGTGCCCTTGCATGACTGACATCATACCTGACCAGTTCTCACTGTGTTTTGTACAATAGCACTACCTCTAACCTTAGTGACATGAAATTTGGGGTTCCGTCTTATGTCCCCTGCTTTTCTCCCTTTATGTAGCACCCCTTGGGCACATATTGCTGCGTTTTGGGGTTACCTTTCACTGCTATGCTGATGATACTCTGTTATACATGCCGATAACTGCTGGTAATCTCATCCACATAAAATCCTTAGATTGCCTTGCATCAGTGAGAAGCTGGATGTCTAGAAACGCCCTACTTTTAAACTCTGATAAGACTGAAATGATTTGTTCTTGGTCCAGTGAGACATCGGCATCAATTTGACCAGTTAACGCTTAGCCTAGGCTCGTGTATCATACATCACACTGACAAAGTGAGGAACCCTGGGGTAATTTTTGATACTACGTTGTCCTTTGACCTCCACATTAGAGATATTATGAGGACTGCTTTCTTCCACCTGCGAAATGTAGCAAAGATTCGTCCCATCCTGTTTATGGCTGATGCTGAGACCCTGAATCATGCATTTGTCTCTTCTAGATTGGACTACTGCAATATTCTATTTTCTGGTTTACCGCAATCCAGCATTAGGGGTCTCCAATTGATTCAAAATTCTGCTTTTTTGCTTCTCTCTCTGTTTGAGGTGCGGCTCCATCCAGAGATAGATGTGAAAGATGGGGATTTTTCCTTACCACTGTTGCTTTGGGGGTTGGTAACGTTAGACCTTACTTGTGTGAAGCACCTTGAGACAACCTTGTTGTGATTTGGCGCTATATGAATAAAAATAAATTGAAAATGTTGATTTCACTGTCTATTCATGACTAGGAGGGCGGAGCACATTTGTTTTTTTATTTCTCCTCCCCTTTCCGTGGGCGAGAAGTGCACCAGCCAGAGCCGTTCGCACGTGTGCGAACAAGCTGGAGAAAGCATTTGGAGCCATCCAAAAAGGTAATTATTTTTCATGTTTACATTGTCATGGCTTGGTAAAACAGCTGCATGTTCTTTCCTTCTTGTGTGCAGTTGTAAAAGTATGTTTATGAGAGATTTAACATCTCATTATAAGTAGTTTAGAGAAGCGTGACTTTGAGCCATCAAAGAGAGACAGCATCGCTCTCTCTCTCGTGTTGTTTTTTTTTTTTTTTTTTTGTAAAAATGAGGTGTCCTATGAATGTTGAACAAGCACTTCAGTTTTTTTTTTTTTTTTTTTTTTAAATGGCACAAGATGGAACGCGCAGTGTGTCGTCAGAGTCTCAACCAGACAGTGAGGATTCTGGCGATGATCCCACTTTTGTTCTAGATGAGGAACCAGAGCAGGTGGAGGATCTCTACAGTGGGTCGGATCACAGTGCTTCTGTTTGCAGCTGAGCTCCGTCCCAGCGCCGGGTCCTGGAATGCAGACACACACTGCTCCAGGCGCATTTCTTTTATAGCGTGGAGATCAATGTTTGCTTCAGTTTAATTTCGTTCCGTTCCTCTTTCATCACTTTTGCGCTCTTGATTTGCAGGCTATTCTCTAATAAAGCTCATTCATCTACCTTTTCTCAACAAATTGTGATTCCCCCCCTCATTCATGAATCGTCGTATGCCATGTGAATGGGCCATTCGAGAACTGTGTCATACCGGGCAACAGGTTCAACCCCGCCTCTTCACAAATACAGGAGCTTCTGTATTCTCCTTGCTCAGACACCTGCTGGCTCACTCTTAAGCTAAGAGTCCTTGCCACGAAATTTTAGGCTAAGATAGGAGCTCTTTGAGAGAGCTGTGAGTTGCTTAGTGGATACGAGCACAGGTGGGCTGCCATGTGCCTTTTACTAAGGAGTGGCTTCTGTCTGGCCACTCTACCATACAGGCCTGACTGGTGGATTGCTGCAGAGGTGGTTGTCCTTCTGGAACGTTCTCCTCTCTCCACAGAGGAATGCCGAAGCTCTGACAGAGTGACCATTGGGTTCTTGGTCACCTCCCTGACTAAGGACCCTGCCCTACTGGTGTTTAGGAGGATTTGTGTATGGATTGCGCACAAAATTGGCCCATATTCACCAAACATCCGCAATATCCATGTAACATGCCTGTATGAGTCGGCCATCATCCGAACACGCCCGTGATCATCTGCAGAAGCACGCATGTCCACAGCCAGGATTTTTGAGTAGCTCAAAAATCTGGATGCGGATAACATCCACCTTACATACTCCATACATACTCACTCTATGTGCTGTATATCTGCCGTTAACTGCTGATATTCGCAACTGGCGGGGATTTGTGGCTTGGCAGCGGACTGGGACAGTGTGTAAAACAGATATATATCGTGCCTATCATGTCCACATCACAAACTAAAATAAGTTATAGCGAATGCATACAGATTGGCCACGAGTAAAGTGTTTTTATTACATCTGCTTTGCAGCCAATCTGTGAATGCATAACAAACATGTCACGTAAACCCAAAGTACGATATGTGGCAGAAAGCGACATACCTGCCAGTTAGTGCCGGTCCGGCTGTGTAGATCCACAAAGACGTAATAGCTGCTGCAATCCAGGACTTTTATTTAGCACCAACAAAAGGAAGAGTTGCTGTTTAGCCACAACTCACACTGAAGTCTGTTTTCTGTGATACTCTCAAAAAAAAAAAAAAACACTGTCTCACACCCCGAGCGGCTTCCCCCCTCCCGCTCCCCAAACTCATGAACACTTAACCCTCGCATGACAAAATGAACATTAACTCTGTGATCAACTTGTCCAAGTCCAGCAAATGCTCCAGAGCCTGTATTGTTGGTGTGAATAGTGATGCCAAAACGAGTGAGTGCGCTTCTTTTATGACCGCAATGCAGATGCCGTGCACGCGCAACACGTGCGCGATGCATTCATAATACACCCGTAATACTGCCGTGATAATCTCAACGTGTCAGATCAGTTTCCTCACTACATGAGTTATATAACCATGATTGTTCATCATATATTTGCTATATATTATTAATATATCCATAATTCATACAAGGACATTTGTCATTTTTGGCCATTTTTGTTGCGGACGACAATGAATGTCCTCAATTTGTATATTCAATTCATGCGCAATTAATCCTCTCCCCAGTGGGACAGGGCCCTAAGGCCCTTGTCCCCCGATCGCTCAGTTTAGATGGGTGGCCAGCTCTAGGAAGAGTCCTGGTGGATCTGAACTTCTTCCATATGGATGATGGAGGCCACTGTGCTCATTGGGACCTTCAAAGCAGCAGAAATGTTCTGTACCCTTCCTCAGATTTGTGCCTCCAGACAATCCTGTCTCTGAGGTCTACAGACAATTCCTTTGACTTCATGTTTGGTTTGTGCTCTGACTGTCAACTGTGGGACCTTATATGTAGACAGGTGTGTGTCTTTCTAAATCATTTACAATCACCTTAATTTACCCCAGGTGGACTCCAATTAAGCTGCAGAAACACCTGAAGGATCTTCTCCCTCTTTCGGCTGCTCCTGTTACGGGGTGCCACATTTCCATCTCACCCTGTCCTCTGTATCTTCCTCTGTCTCACCAACCACCTGCTTGTCCTCCCTCAGCACATCCATAAACCTCCTCTTTGGCCTCCCTCTAGTCTTCCTGCCTGTTGGCTCCATCCTCAGCATCCTTCCCCCTATATACACTGGGTCCTTCCTCTGCAGATGTTCAAACCACCTCAATCTCGCCTCTCTGACTTTGCCTCCAAACCGTTCCACCCGAGCTGTCCCTCTAATATGTTCATTGCTAATCCTGTCCATTCTCGTCACTCCCAAAGAGAATCTCAATATCTTCAGCTCTGCCACCTCCAGCTCTGCCTCCTGTCTTTTTGTTAGTGCTACAGCCTCTAAGTTGTACAACATAACTGGTCTCACTACTCTCTTTTAAACTTTCCCCTTCACTCTTGCTTATATTCTTTGGTCACAAATCACTCCTGCCACCTTTCTCCACCCTGCACTCTCTTCTTCCTTTTCTCCTTCCTTACTATTCAACTTCTTGTACAGCTTGCTATATGTCTTTTCTTAACTTCTGCCACTTCTCTTTTCACCTTATGCTGCATCTCCTTGTACTGTCTACTTTCTTCCAACTATCCCACTTCTTTGTTGCCAACATCTTTCTCCTTATGCACTTTCTCCTGAACATCTTCGTTCCACCACCAGCTCTTGTCTTAGGGTCATTGTCCTGCTGAAAGATGAACCGTTGCCCCAGTCTGATGTCAAGAGCACTCTGGAGCAGGTTTAGATGTTACACCCAGTACTTCCTAGCTGTCTTCCTCACATCTGCATCTCAAGGATGATCAGTGTAAACAAGATACACCCGAGTTCAATTTTGAGCTTCATTGTAAAGGCTGTGAATACTTAAGTACATGTGATTTCTTAGTTTTACTTACTTTAATACATTTGCAAAAATCTCAAAAAATCTTTTATCATATTGTCATTATGGGGTATTGTGTGTTGAATTTTAACGGGAAAAAATTTCATCTACTTTGTAATAAGGTTGTAACATAAAAAAATGTGGAAACAGTGAAGGGCTGTGAATACTTTCAGGATGCACCGTACGTTGAGAGGCTTTTTTGAGAATGCCAGAGTTCCCTCAATCCCTCACATCTGTGATATTTTATGGCAGATTTTGATTGATAAAAAGATGAAAAACATTCAAGGACATTTTACAAGTACAATCATTGAAAATCAAAGCAAGATATATGTTGTATTAAGTCTGCTCGGGCAAAAAAAAAAAAAAAAACAACCTGTGTTTGACAGCTGAATGTTTTGTTTCAATCACTGAAATAACCACACAATATTCAGGTGTGTGAAAATAGGGAAATCAATTAAACACATTTGTTTTTAGTTCCAGAACTCCAATGCTGTCCAAGTATCACAAACAAGAATCCACTCGTATTTAGTTTTAACAGACTTAAATTTGAATCCAAGAACATAGAACCAACCTCTATTTTGTGATTTTGTCATGTTACCATTTAATTTTGACTGCAGCGTTTCTCTTTCAAGTCACACTTGAAACGCTCCTCAAGGAGAGCGTACATTTCAGAGAAGGTAAAATTTTTTGCTTCTTTTCCACCCATTGCAGGTTAAGAGACTTCACATCCACAGAATATGGACTTATGAATGTGAAAACAAAATTGGGAACCTTAAATCAGCTCATAGCACAGTTATTTATTTATGTATTTATTTTAGTCTGATGCTAAAGTTTAACCACTGTTCTGGGGAGTCTCAGACTATGATGTAGCCCATGGCTTTTTAGTACCGCTTCACAAAGCCAGGACCCGGGGACAACTAAAACTGTCAGGGCCAAAAACATTCTTTTTGACTGCTGCTTTCTCATAACTCCCTCCCTGAGCCTGGTTCTGCTGGAGGTTTCTTCCTGTTAAAAGGGAGTTTTTCCTTCCCACTGTAGCCAAGTGCTTGCTCACAGGGGGTCGTTTTGACCGTTGGGGTTTTACATAATTATTGTATGGCCTTGCCTTATAATATAAAGCGCCTTGGGGCAACTGTTTGTTGTGATTTGGCGCTATATAAAAAAATTGATTGATTGATTGATTGATAACTGAATCTCACTCACTCATCTTCAACCACTTACTCCAATTAAGGGTCACGGGGCAGAAACTATCCCAACAGTCATAGGGCGTGAGGCGGGGTTCACCCTGGACAGGACGCCAGTCTGGCGCAGCTCATAAACCAAATCCACAACTTATTTTAATCTGTAACAATTTTTGCTTGATTTTGTTTTTATTGTCTTTTAAATACACTTTGTTTTTATATTTATTTGCTTCTTATAAATCTTAGCTTTTGTCTTAAGTTTTAATGTTTCTTAAACATCTTATTTTTAACGTATTTCTATGCTACTGTAAACCACCTTAAACTGCGCTATATAAACATGCCTAATATTGCTCTTCTATTCTAGATATTTTGTAGCACATTTTAACAGGTGACATGCAAACCGAACACAGCTGATGCTTTTATACCTGACATTCCAGGCTGTAGTGAAATCCGGATTAAGCAGCAAAACAGTGCAGGTGATGTCCACTAAAGCTGAAGGATACACACACAAAGATTTTAGTGTGTATTATGTTCAACAATGTCAAACCCTCAGTCCTCCATTAAACAATAAAAAATAAAGAACCCAATCAAATTTTAAAAAGTTACTACTTTTTTGTTATTTTGCCTCTGTACATCACCACAATGGAGTTGAAACCAAACAATTAAGATCTTCTTGTGGTGTGGATTTACAGCTTCAATTCAAAGGTTTTAACACAAACATTTTAACCTTTTAGGAATTACAGACATTCTAGATCCACACAATCGGCATAGACAAAAGGCAAATTTACAAAAATAGTGTTAGTCCAAATACTTATGGACTAGGTTGTAGACCCAATATTCTTTTACCTTCTCTGTCCATCCAAACTTTGCGCTGACGGTAAAGTAGCAGCTTGTTGTGGACATATGGCAGCAGAAACTTGACACACCAGCTCTCAACGCCCAATTTGTTCTCCACCAACACGATGGGACTGCGGTTGTAACGTGCCTCTGGGCATGGGATCACTCCAATCTCATCACTGAAGGAGAAGGTGACAAACAAAGTAACTGTTTGCATTCCAGCATCATCTCTGGCATAGTATGTTACTGTGCTTGGTATCCTTTTAAATTCTTGTTATTAGTAATTGAACGGGTCTCTTCCTCAACTTTATCTTAATTCTGGGTGTGTTAGTGAAGCTTAGGGCCAGTGGTCGGTGATCACCTTAGTAATTTACTTGCTTTCCTGTCGATTTACTGCTGATGAATTATACGTTAGGTGTAGTTTTTCTAGGAGACTGATTCTGCTCTTTTTCTCTCTCTCTGATGTACGGATAGTGGGACGGCTACTGTAGACAGGGTGCCGGACTGACAGACTGCACACTGCACTCTGTGTTTGGAATGGACATTGTTGCGGGAACAGGCCCACTGATGGCATGAGGAGTGCTGGATGACCCCTGCCTGTGACATAACCGCCTGCTTGGACTTGTCATCAGATACACATTATTTTGTTATTATGTCATGTTCTTTTGATTTCCTGTTTTCTGTTTCTTCACCTTTGTAACACTTTGTAAAAACCTTGTAACTGTCAGAGTGGCCCAAGCAGAGGGCCACTCCTTTGAGTCTGGTCTGCTTGAGGTTTCTTCCTCAAATCAGAGGGAGTTTATTTTTTCTTGCCACTATCGCCTGTGTTCTTGCTCTAGGGGTTGGTGTGGTTAGACCTTACTTGTGTGAAGCGCCTTGAGGCAGCTTTGTTGTGATTTGGTGCTATAGAAATTAAATAAATTTAAATTGAAGTTCCTTGGGGTGACAAGTTTTGAATCGCCGCTGTAGAAATAAACCGAACTGAGGACATGTTACTTACTCAGTGGCTTCTCTTCCTGAAATATCGTGAACTCTCAAGGTGCGCGATTTTGCCGGGATCTGCGAGGGAATTTCCAGTTTGTAAGTTGTAATCTTTTTGGGGTTTTTTGTGTGGGAATCTGTAGTATGAACCCTTGATCCCAAGCATGTCATCCTTCACAGATGAGTTGCTGCACAGTGGAGCATCACAAAAAAAATACCTTCAACCACTTTCCTTCTTTTCAGACCAGTTCATTTGGATGAATCACTCAAAAAATGTCATCTTTAGCAGAAACTGCCGCGCACATTGTGTGAAATAAGAAGGCACTGGATGGTGATTTTCAAGTGTACATGATACATGTGGTGACTGAGAATTCTGAACCTGACCCAGAACAAGTAGCACGTGGTTCTCCATCTTCTGCATTCTGAGAAATAAACATCTCAAGAATGCGTGAAGTATTGACTTACTGGGCGCAATGTTGAGAAATTCTGGCTACTCAGAATGCAAAAGAAGGAGAACCACATTCTACTTTTTCTGGGTCAGGCTCAGAAATTCATTACCAAGAAGCTGTCAGAATGTCCATCACAAAATTTTCAGGGACCGTTGTTGAGACCATGAGCTCACTTTGACAGGAATTTGAATATATAGATATATTTTTTAGTAGGGTTCACAGTCGGCCATTTAAAACTGTTTTAACTTTGTTGTGGTTGAAGCTATTAAAAAACAGGGGTCGAATTAGTACGTGCATGTGCTTTTTGTGCACGTATTATTCGAGCGGTGCACGTAATTTTATACTGCACTAGCACTGGTGTAAGTAACTTTATCCAAATTTTATGAACTATAAGCACCAGTAGAATGAACCAATAAAGGAATAAATAAGGAAAAAATTTCCAGTGTGTTGTCTTCGTCTTCCCTGCGTTTTATGACTCACACACGGAGCGAGTTGCTGTGCTCTATGTGTTGTGGGAAGCTGACAAACGTCGCCAGCAGCGCCGTCCCTGGGTTCACAACATCCTCATGAGACGTTCCCAATTCGGGGAGTCATTTGGACATTCAAATTTTGAATAAAACAGCCGATTAAAACAGTGGCCGTCTTGTTCAAAGCCGTTTAAAATGCGCAGTTTACCGAAGGAGCTGTGTGTGTCTGTGTGTGTGTGTGTGTGTGTGTGCGCGCGGAGTCAACTGGCTGCAGACTGCGAGCGAGGGAGGGAGATTCTGGAGGCACGAGATGTACATTCTGCTGAGAACCATCAATGCACGTGAGACAGCGAGCGTGGAGCAGAGAGAGGATTTTAACCCGACATGTTAAAAAAAAAAAACTAAACCGTGAAGCTGCCTTAACTTCTCTTTCCACTTTCTCTACCGGTGCGGTTCTGACGCTGCCGTCCTGATTGCACCATGTGCGTGTCGTATTACTGAATTTATGAGATAATGAGATGAAATAAACGGTCAAATATCCTTAAAAAATCCTTAAAAAATGAGAATATATAAATGAACTGAGCAAAAATTACGCATACACGGGTTAAAAATAAAAAGCCTGATGTGGAGAAGCTGTGCAGTGATGTTCAGAGGCACAGATCACAAAAAGCAGAACCTTAGCTGTTATTTTCCAAAGGTATGTATTTGTTTAATCTTGAGCTTAATGTAGTGTTCAAGCGCAAAACGTGACTGATGAGGAGAAAAAAGGATGACTTCATCACACTAAAATGAACTGGAGCCAGAATAAAAATACAAGCTGTTGATTTCTGTTATTTTTCAAAGTTATTAAGCTGCAGCTATATGTTTTATTCATTTCAAAGTGAGTGGCCTCTTATTGTATTCTGATTTAAATATACAAAAAACACGGGGAGTCAAATCAGCCTGCATTGTTCTGTTAAGTTTATATCAGTTTTCCTGCACGTCTAGGTATTTTTTCCTTCTTTATAAGAATTTGGTGTTTGCATTTGCTCCACAAAGTTTTAAAACAATAAAATGTTCACACTTTTCTTGATAGCAGTTCTGTAATTTCAGAAATGCAACAAAAACAACCACAAATCAGAAAAAGTTGGGACTATATGTAAAATGAAGATAAAAATATAAATGCTGCACTATTCTCAGTTTCTCCACTTACAGAAGCCAAATGTTCTTCCAGAGTTGTGTAATTATACTACGATAGTAGACTATAAAGAAGGGAAAAAAGACAAAAAATAGACAATATAATTGTCAATCGCAATTATTTGCCTGACAATTAATCGTCTCCAGAAATTCCTAATCGTGACAGCCCTACTGGTTGCCGCTGCAGTTCCTCGCTCTCTCTCCCCTCAAACTCTGTCATAATTGTGTTATAAACCAGTCACCATTTGTTTTATTATACATCTGTGTAGTTAATAAATAAAATAATCTTCACGGATAATTCATTCACGCATGCACATGAAAAAAACAAAAACAAAACTGTCTGCCGCTGCTGCTGCTCTCCCCTCAAACTCTCCCCAGAGAGGAAGAGTCTGACACATCAGAGGAGGAGTTTTAAGGTTGATATAAGACTGACTTTTGGTTGTGCAAGTAACTTTTTTTTGGTGCAAGTAATTTTTTTGTTACTAGCACCAGTGCAAGTAGGTTAAAAAATGTATTTCGACCCCTGAAAGTACTTCCTTCCATCCAGTATCTCACTTACCTGCTCACTGAATTTCACACAACAGTCTTCCTCCTTCAGCTTCCACCATCTGATCCTTTGTTGAGCTCTCACTCTCCTCCTCTTCTTTATCTCTAGAGTCATTATATAAACCACCATCCTAGATGCTGTCTAGCTACACTCTCTCCTACCACCACCTTACGGTCTCAATTACTTTTAGCTTGGATCTCCTACAAAGAATGTAGTCCACCTGTGTTCATCTTATGTCACCCTGTGCTCCTCCCTTTTCTTAAAGTAGGCATTCACCACAGCCATTTCCATCCATTTACAAAATCAACTGCCACCTGCCCTTCCACATTCCTGTCCTTGATACCATATCTACCCATTACTTCCTCATCACCTCTGTTCCCTTTGCCAACATGCCCACTGAAGTCCCCTCCTATCACCACTCTTTCATGCTTGGGTTCACTCTCCACCACCTCATCTCCCTCACTACAGAAATCTTCTTTTTCCTTCGTCTCGCAGCTTACCTGTGGGGCATATGCACTGATGATATTCCTCATCACCCCATCAATTTCCAACTTCACACTCATCACCCTGTCAGACTAGTGATGGGATGATGATACCTCAAGGAGTGTATTGACACACTACACAAACTATGTCAACACTGTATTGACACTGTTGGTCACTCAGTAGTGACCCCTGCAGTAGTTATAAAATCATTGCAGGTAAATAAAATGAAAATAAGATGGAAAAGCTAACGTGCTGCAAACGCAGCATCAGCCTGTGAAACAGTTAATCACCAGTCCTCTATTTAAAATGATCTCATCATTGCATAATTTCATGTGCTCAATTTGTGTGTCGAGTTAAGCTGTTCATGAAAAGAGTTTAAAATTTGCTTAAAACCCTGTTTGTGTAAATGCTAAACTGAGTTGGTTTGTAAAATATAGCGAATTTGTCTGTAATAAAAGTGAGTTAAAATTTGTAACTTATGTATGGAAATTTGTTAACTTAAACGTTAAAGCATATGAAATAAAAGACTAAAAGTAGATTAATTTATGCATTTTTATTGAGGAACAAAGGTTTCTGAAGTGTCTTTGCTCCAAGGCGATTTCTTGTCTTACACACCAGTTCCCCTAACTTAGAAAAGAACTCTTTCACAGGGTACAGATGAAGATGGTGAGCATAAACATTTCAGTGCGAGTTGATAAAGGTGTGGATATGTTTTCTGGTTATTCTTCCAGTATTGTAAAGGAGTACAAACATATGTGATCTTATTTGGTGTCAAAAGATCAAAATTATTCCAGACTGGGAAAACGTCTTTGAACGATCCATGAAGTCAGTGGAACAAGGTGAGGGCAAGCAAAAATCCACCAGCAAAACTCCATCCAACAAATCAGCAACATGTCGATACAGTTTGTTTCCTTATAAACACAATTTGGCACGGCGCAGTCGAACGACACAGTTCCTGTATCGGTCACGTGATTTTGTCTTAAAGCGATAACACGCACCAATACGGGGTTTCACTCTTGTGTGCTCGGCACAGTGTTGACGCACCAGTGTTGTTCATCCTGTTGTGTGGGCCGCCAGAAGAGGAGGTACTGCTGGCCCACCACCAAAGGGTGCCCTGCCTGAAGTGCGGGCTTCAGGCACGAGAGGGCGCTGCCGCCATGGACACAGCCGGGAGTGACAGCTGTCACTCATTAATTCCTGACAGCTGTCACTCATTCTTCATCATCGCACTCCATAAAACCCAGACGTCATCTCCACCTCATCGCCGAGATATCGTACTTCATTGGAGGTAATATCCTCAGCCGTTTGTGTTACAATATAATTTGTATATTGTGAGTGTTTGCAGGAGTACCGGTACCTCTGTCGGTGGAAGCTGAGAGAGCGCTGGAAGGCACTCTTTTCCCCTGAGGAATCACTGCGGTACTCTGCAAGTTTCTGAGTGAGAGGTGGAGGTGGCATTCCCACCGTTGTTGTACTGGGTGTGCACACACCTACACTTGACTGTCTTTGTTCTCGCCAGCAGTACCAGATCCGACAGTCGGGGACGGTGATCACCTGGGAATTCGGGACTTGGCGGCTCCAGTATTCACCAGGTTCGGTGGCGGCGGAAATTGTGTGGTTCCGGCTCTTCTCAGGACAGACGTCTTCTATCCTCGAGCCTGCCCACACGTCACCTTTGTGGATTGACTGTAATCTTATTCTGAGATTGTCTGTATGTTCGTTGTGCACATTTCACAACATTAAATTGTTACTTTTTGGCTCATCTATTGACCGTTCATTTGCGCCCCCTGTTGTGGGTCCGTGTCACTACACTTTCACAACACATCCCATCACTATGTCAGACACTCACTGCACCTCCAACACACTGTTAACATACTCTTCCTTTAAAATGACCCCAACACCATTTCTCTTCCTATTCACACCATGATACACGAACTTGAACCCACCACCTATGCTCCTGCTCTTACCTCCCTTCCACATGGTCTTTTGCACACACAATATGTCTACCTTTCTCCTCTCCATCACATCAGCCAGCTCTCCCTTTACCAGTCATGCTGTCAACTATCAAAGTCCCGACTCTCACTTCCACCCTTCTAGTTTCCTCTTCTCCCGCTGTCTGTGAACACGTTCTCCTCCTCTTCTTCTTCACCCAGCAATAGCCCAATTTCTGCTGGCAACCTGTTGGGCAATGGCACCGGTGGTGGTCGTTGTTAACCCAGGCTTCAACCGATCCGATATGGAAATTCGATTTGTACTCTGCAAGTTTTTCTTTTTTTTGGCTTGTTTTACGCCAGATGCCCTTCCTGACACAACCCTACTCATTTATCCAGGCTTGGGACCAGAACTCAGAGTGTTCTGGCTGCACACCCCATGTGGCTAAGTTGGCCACAGGGATTCAAAAAGTACAACAAAATATGTTTTCAACACAGCCAGGAAGAGAAATTTAACAAGCTAGAAGTCACATGACCTAAAGACAGCAGATGACATGGAACTGTGAGAACATCAGGTGTTTAATGAACATAATTGCTGTATGACGCGCGGAGTCCAGGTCACGTGTTTGTGGTTTTAGAATTCTGTGTGTATGTTGTAGACAAACACTTACATGTTCGGGTTTCTCTTCAGGGCGTTGGTGATGTCTTTAACAACTCTTTGGACCAACACTTCCACCTCTTCCTCGCGCTCCGCCATTTTTCCAACACTTAATGACGTCCCATAAACACACACCTTTTCCCAAAGCTAAAATACGAATATTCCGTCAAGCCGGAGGTCAGAAATGACCGCCCCGCTGCTCAGCGCCCTCTATAACAGCAGAAACATGCCAGAATTATTGGTCAGGAGAGCGCTAAATCCAAGAAAACACACACCGAGCGCGGCTACTCTACGCCGCTTATGACGTCATTATTGTCGCGTAAAGTATACGTCTCCGTCTTCTTCTTCTTTACGTCGGTACACCAATGCGTTAAGTGCTCTGTTGCCGCCTACAGACTGGAGTGTGAAACAGTGCGGACCAGGGCTGGATCCAGAGTGAAAATCTGACAGATGCATTTTTGCCCAATGATAAAATAAAAATCGTACGCGTCTTGTTATTCAATAATCTTCATTCTTTTATTCGTGTACAACATACACTGTCGCACTTCTTGTAATATATTTATTATACTTCATGGACCATACTGAACACTTCTTATTTGTATATATGATGTCCTAATAAAACAACAACACTATAACAAAAATTGACTGTAAACAGGATCAAATTTATTGCCAAAATCTTTCAATTATACCTGAATCTATATATGATTTTTTTCAATTGATAAAATCAATAAAAAAAATATGATTCTTAATAATAATATATTGAGATACAGACAGTTCACAGAAGACATTTTCCAGTGATACCAATCAAAATTAGAAACAGTCCAGCAGGTAACAATATTCATCATGTCCATGACTAAATATACTAAAACAAATACATCACAATTGTACACATATCACAATTGTGATATGTGTACAATTGTGATGTATTTGTTTTAGTATATTTAGATTTTGTTGTGATTTGGCGCTTTATAAGCCGATTAAATTGAAATTGAATTGAAATTGAACATTTTATTGAGTCTTACAGTAAATACATATGAAATTGGTCACTGGATCCTTAAACTTTGGACATAATAAACTCTACATGGTGGATCCTTGATCTCTGGACATACATAGGAATAGACAAAATCTGTAGTTTTTGTCAAAAGCATTTCCTTTCAGACATTATTGGCATAAATGTCTTTCCATATATCTGAGCTGAGCTCTTAAAGCTGCTGTGCTTCACTTCAGGATGTAATTTGTAAAGAAATGCAGCACGTTTCATTTTGGGAGGAAAAAAAGTTTTAGTCGATTGTAGTTTATTGTCTGTATTACAACGTTTGGAAAGAGAGGTCATTTTATTTAAAGCGGCAATTCGTTTTGAAGTTATTCCGACTGGACTCTGTCTCAGCAGAGAGCCGCGCAGCGTTTGGAGCTGTGCAATGGAACGGAGGATGATTCTCGTTTCTTGACTGCAACAAGACAAGAGTCCCAGTTAGTGACTTTAATCCACAAAAAGTGACTCATGATATTTTAATGGCTTTGAGAGGGGTTAAGAAGCGGACTTACCGCTTCTGAAGAGCAGCGAATCAAAGAACCACGAGCCATTGAATCAAAGCATTGCTTCAATGGTTCTTGTTCCAGAATGGTTCCAGAAATGGTTGATTACAGACCCGCTGCAGACCAAACCCTGAATATCCGACTTTATTTGTACATCCGTGTGACTCTGAAACTTGGAAAAATCCATATAATTTACAGAATATAGGTTGACATGAAAACCATTGCAACTATTAAAACATCCACTATTGCTGTATTATCCATTGTGACTTTTGTTATCTATCCACTTTTTTCCCCGTCTGCATACATAGTAATGGTAAAAGCCACACTGGCAGAACCATTTATATACATAAATACACATGTATGCAATTTGTTCTTGCAAGACAGTGCATGAGTGAATGTGATGTGCATGTGACTCCCATCGGCCCTTCCCGATCAGCCAACAGCATCCTACTCAAAGCCAAGAGACAACTTCTTTCAGGAAGGGCCGACCATCAAAACAACACGAAGACATGTAAGAACGAAAGACAAGTGGTGACAGCAACAACCTTGAAGTGATGAAAAGTATTATCCAAGGAGACAGGACCAAGGAGACGGGTCCCCAACAGTACAACATACCAGGACAAACAACCACACATGAACAAGCAGTGACAGCAACAGTCTGTTGTCTAGTTAATGAGCATCCATAAGTCTTGATCTGCTTGAGAACACCCAAAACCGAATTGTGGTGACGATGACAAACACCTGACCATCCACACACAAAGACCCAGATGACAGCTGCAGTGGGGTAAAAAAGTATTTAGTCAGTCCCCGATTGTGCAAGTTCTCCTACTTAGAAAGATGAAAGAGGCTTGTAATTTTCATCATAGGTACACTTCAACTGCGAGAGACAAAATGAGAAAAAAAAAAAAAAATCCAGAAAATCACATTGTAGGATTTTTAAAGAATTTATTTGTAAATTATGGTGGAAAATAAGTATTTGGTCAATAACAAAAGTTCAACTCAATACTTTGTAACATAATCTTTGTTGGCAATGACAGAGGTCAAACGTTTCCTGTAAGTCCAGGTTTGCACACACTGTAGCTGGTATTTTGGTCAAATTCAAATTCAAATTTATTAATTTATATAGCGCCAATTCACGACAAAATCGTCTCAAGGCGCTTCACAACATAAAAAACAATTAAAAATTTAAAACACAATAAAAACAACCATAAAAGAAAGACAGCAGTAAAAGAATAGAAGATTAAAAACACATCATAACACTAATGATAAAACAGGGAAATTAAATGAGTCTTTAAACGTGATTTAAAGGTCTCCACAGTGTCCGACTGCCGAATGTGTGCCGACAGATCATTCCACAGAGCTGGGGCACGATAGGAAAAAGCTCTGTGACTGGCAGACTTTTTATTCATGGTCCTGGTCAATGGTCTATTCCTCCATGCAGATCTCCTCTAGAGCAGTGATGTTTTGGGGCTGTCGCTGGGCAACACGGACTTTCAACTCCCTCAACAAATTTTCTATGGGGTTGAGGTCTGGAGACTGGCTTGGCCACTCCAGGACCTTGAAATGCTTTTTACGGAGCCACTCCTTTGTTGCCCGAGTGGTGTGTTTGGGATCATTGTCATGCTGGAAGACCCAGCCATGTTGCATCTTCAATGCCCTCACTGATGGAAGGAGGTTTTGTCTTAAAATCTAACGATACATGGCCACGTTCATTCTTCCCTTAACACAGATCAGTGGTCCTATCCCCTTTGCAGAAAAACAGCCCCAAAGCATGACGTTTCCACCCCCATGCTTCACAGTAGATATGGTGTTCTTGGGATGCAACTCAGCATTCGTCTTCCTCAAAACATGACTAGTAGAGTTTTTACTAAAAAGTTCTATTTTGGTTTCATCTGACCACAGGATATTCTCCCAATCCTCTTCTGGATCATCCATATGCTCTCTGGCAAACTTCAGACGGGCCTGGACACGTACTGTCTTAAGCAGGGGGACACCCCTGGCACTGCAGGATTTGAGTCCCTCTCTGCGTAATGTGTAGTCTTTGTTACTTTGGTCCCAGCTCTCTGCAGGTCATTCATCAGGTCCCTCCATGTAGTTCTGGGATTTTTGCTCACCATTCTCATGGTCATTTTGACCCCAAGGGATGAGATCTTGTGTGGAGCCCCAGATCGAGGGAGATTATCAATGGTCTTGTATGTCTTCCGTTTTCTTACAATTGCTCCCACAGTTGATTTATTCACACCAACCTGCTTGACTATTGTAGATTCACTCTTCCCAGCCTGGTGCACATCTACAATTTTCTTCCTGGTGTCCTTCGACAGCTCTTTGGTCTTGGCCATGGTTGAGTTTGGAGTCTGACTGTTTGAGGCTGTGGACAGGTGTCTTTTATACAGATAATGAGTTCCAGCAGGTTCCATTAGTACAGGTAACAGGTGGAGGACAGAAGAGCTTCTTAAAGAAGAAGTTACAGGTCTGTGAGAGCCAGAAATCTTGCTTGTTTGTGGGTGACCAAATACTTATTTTCCACCATAATTTACAAATAAATTCTTTAAAAATCCTACAATGTGATTTCCTGGATTTTTTTCTCATTTTGTCTCTCATAGTTGAAGTGTATGTTGTGAATGTGTAGGAACACGGACCCACAACAGGGGGCGCAAATGAACGGACAATGGAGAAAGTCAAATACAACACTTTACTGTTGTGAAAATGCACAACAAACACAACAGATCACAATAGAATGCAATGAAGTCAATTCACAGAATGTGTCATGTGGGCAGGCTCGAAGATAAGAGACGTCTGTCCAAAGTAGAACCGGAACCACACGATTTCCTCCGCCACCAAACCCCGGGAATACTGGAGCCGCCAAGTCCCGAACTCCCAGGTGGCCACTGCCTCCGCGTGTCGGATCTGGTACTGCTGGCGAGGAACAAAAACAGTTAAATGTGGGTGCGTGTGCACCCAGTAATCCGCAAGGTGGGAAAAACACCTCCACCTCTCGTTGGAAGAATATCTGTCAGTCAACGCACAAAAAGTAGCAAAGGGTTACTGTCACAAAATACAGTCAGCTGAGTACAATACCTTCTGGGTAGAGCGATATCTCAGCAAAGAGGTGGAGACGTTGTCCTGCTGATGTACCCCTGCTGATCCGGTGATTGGTAACAGCTGTTGCAGGTGATGCGTGACAGCTGTCACCCTGGCTGCTCCTGTGAGGCGGCTGCGCCCTCTGGTGCCTGGAGCCCGCACTCCAGACAGGGCGCCCTCTGGTGGTGGGCCAGCAGTACCTCCTCTTCTGGCGGCCCACACAACAGGACCCCCCCCCCTCAACGGGCGCCTCCTGGCGCCCGACCAGGCTTGTCCGGGTGGCGGCGGTAGAAATCGGCCAGGAGGGCCGGGTCCAGGATGAAGCTCCTCTTCACCCAGGAGCGTTCTTCGGGGCCGTACCCCTCCGAGTCCACCAAATACTGGAAGCCCCGGCCCATCCTTCGGACATCCAAAAGCCGGCGCACAGTCCAAGCCGGCTCGCCATCAATGATCCGGGCAGGAGGTGGTGCCGGACCCGGAGTACAGAGGGGTGAGGTGTGATGGGGCTTGATCCGGGACACATGGAAAACGGGATGGATCCGCAGTGAGGCCGGAAGCTGAAGCCTCACTGCTGCTGGACTGATGACCTTAAGGATTTTAAACGGTCCGATATACCGTTCCTGCAACTTAGGGGAGACCACTTGGAGGGGAATGTCCTTAGTAGACAACCACACCTCCTGCCCTGGCCGATACGCAGGGGCCGGGGTCCGCCGACGGTCTGCATGGGCTTTTGCCCTCGTCCGGGCTTTCAGCAAAGCAGAACGGGCGGCACGCCACACCCGACAGCACTTCCGTAGGTGGGCCTGGACCGAGGGCACACCGACCTCTCCCTCAACCACCGGAAACAACGGGGGCTGATACCCCAGACACACCTCAAAAGGGGAGAGGCCGGTGGCTGAAGACACCTGGCTGTTATGGGCATACTCGATCCAGGCCAAATGGGTACTCCAGGCCGCCGGGTGCGCGGCTGTCACGCAACGCAGGGCCAGTTCTATCTCCTAATTGGCCCGTTCTGCTTGCCCGTTGGTCTGGGGATGATACCCGGACGAGAGACTCACCGTGGCCCTGTCTGTGGGAATCCCATGCATCCGGACGACGTGGTGGACCAGGAGGTCCGCTGTCTCCTGGGCCGTCGGGAGCTTCGGGAGGGCCACGAAGTGGGCCGCCTTGGAGAATCGGTCCACTATCGTGAGGATGGTGGTGTTGCCCTGGGACGGCGGGAGGCCCGTGACAAAATCCAGGCCGATGTGGGACCAGGGGCGATGAGGCACGGGCAGCGGCTGGAGCAGTCCCGAAGCCCTGCGATGATCAGCCTTGCCCCTGGCGCAGGTGGTGCAGGCCTGGATGTAATCCCGGACGTCGGCCTCTAGGGACGCCCACCAGAAGCGCTGCCGGACAACTGCCACGGTTCTTCGCACCCCTGGATGACAGGAGAGCTTAGAGCCGTGACAGAAGTCCAGGACTGCAGCCCTGGCCTCTGGTGGGAAGTAGAGTCTGTTCTTCGGCCCAGTTCCGGGGTCCGGGCTTCGTGCCAGGGCCTCCCGGACGGTTCTCTCTACGTCCCAGGTGAGGGTGGCCACGATAGTGGACTCCGGGATGATGGGTTCCGGTGGATCCGACAACTCCGTTTTGACTTCATCTTCATGTACCCGGGACAAGGCATCCGATCTCTGGTTCTTGGTCCTGGGACGGTAGGTGATCCGGAAGTCAAAACGGCCGAAGAACAGTGACCAGCGGGCTTGCCTGGGGTTCAGCCACTTGGCGGTCCTGATATACTCCAGGTTCCAGTGGTCAGTGAAAACCGTGAATGGCACGGACGTTCCCAGGTAACACTGGAGTTGCATCAGGAAGGGCATCCGGTGTAGAACTTGTGCCAAATACCAATGCAGATCTGGCTGTATCCACTGTGACGACCCCGAACAAAAACAGGAGCAGCCGAATGAACAACAACAACAACATGTATGGGAGTGATAATTCTGTCATATATTAAGCTTTTCCTTCTGCTTCTGTCCACACCTTTTCAGTCACACAGGTTCACTGTTAAATTGTCTTTTTTATGAGTTTTTTGTTATTATTGAGTCTGTGTGCCAAATACGTTTTATATATATATATATATATTCAGAACCTCCATGACCAGTAAAAGATCAAGGACCGTGACGTCGCCCGGTATGGCGGAGCCGGGGTCCCACCCTGGAGCCAGGCCTGGGGTTGGGGCTCGCGTGCGAGCGCCTGGTGGTCGGGCCTTAGCCCATGGGGCCCGGCCAGGCTCAGCCCGAAAGAGTGACGTGGGCCCGCCCTCCTGTGGGTTCACCACCTGCAGAAGGGGCCATGGGGGTCAGGTGCAGAGAGGATTGGGTGGCGGGCGAGGGCGGGTGGCCCGGCGGCCCGGTCCATGCTCACATCCCCTGGCTGTTGGGACGTAGAATGTCACTTTGCTAGGGGGGAAGGAGCCTGAGCTTGTGCGGGAGGTTGAGAGATACCGACTAGAGATAGTCGGGCTCACCTTCACGCACAGCTTGGGCTCTGGTACCCAACTCCTGGAGAGGGGCTGGATGCTTCATTTTTCTGGTGTTGCCCATGGGGAGAGGCGGAGAGCTGGGGTTGCATTGCTTATTGCTCCTCAGCTCAGTCACCATGTGTTGGAGTTCACTCCGGTGAACGAGAGGGTCGCGTCCCTACGCCTTTGGGTCGGGGACAGGTCTCTCACCATTGTCTCGGCTTATGGGCCGAGCGGCAGTGCAGAGTACCCGACCTTCCTGGAGTCCCTGGGAGGAGTACTAGATAGCGCTCCGACTGGGGACTCCATTGTTCTCCTGGGGGATTTCAACGCCAACGTGGGCGGCGACAGTGAGACCTGGTGGGGGGGTGATCAGGAAGCACGGCCTCCCCGATCTGAACCCGAGTGATGTTCAGTTGTTGGACTTCTGTGCTAGTCACAGTTTGTCCATCACAAACACCATGTTCGAGCACAAGGGTGTCCATAAGTGCACGTGGCACCAGGACACCCTGAGCCGGAGGTCGATGATCGACTTTGTAGTCGTATCATCTGACCTTCGGCCACGTGTCTCAGACACTCGAGTGAAGAGAGGGGCAGAGCTGTCGACTGATCACCACCTGGTGGAGAGTTGGATCTGCTGGGAGGGTAGGAAGCCGGTCAGACCTGGCAGGCCCAAACGCATCATGAGGGTCTGCTGGGAACGACTGGTGGAACCCTCTGTCAGCGAGGTCTTCAACTCCCACCTCCGGGACAGCTTCTCCCAGATCCCGGAGGAGGTTGGAGACATGGAGTCCGAGTGGACCATGTTCTCCACCTCCATTGTCGATGCGGCTGCTCGTAGCTGTGGTCGCAAGGTCTCTGGTGCCTGTCGCGGTTGCAATCCCCGAACCCAGTGGTGGACACCGGAAGTAAGGGATGCCGTCAAGCTGAAGAAGGAGTCCTACTTATCTTTGTTGGTAGGTGGGACCCCAGAGGCAGCTGACAGGTACCGGCAGGCCAAGCGTGCCGCAGCCCGTGCGGTCTCAGAAGCAAAAACTCGGGTCTGGGAGGAGTTCGGGGAGGCTATGGAGGAGGACTATCAGTCGGCCTCGAAGAGATTCTGGCAAACCGCCTCAGGAGGCAGAAGCAGCTCTCCACCAGCACTGTTTACGGTGCGGGTGGGGAGCTGTTGACCCTGACTGGGGATGTTGTCGGGCGGTGGAAGGAGTACTTCGAGGATCTCCTCAATCCCATCGTCACATCTTCTGAAGAGGAAGCAGAGACTGGGGACTCAGAAGCGGACTCATCCATTACCCAGGCCGAAGTCACCGAGGTGGTTAGAAAGCTCCTCGGTGGCAGGGCTCCTGGGGTGGATGAAATCCGTCCTGAGTACCTTAAGTCTCTGGATGTTGTGGGGCTGTCTTGGCTGACACGCCTCTGCAACATCGCGTGGCGATCGGGGACAGTGCCTCTGGATTGGCAGACCGGGGTGGTGGTCCCTCTGTTTAAGAAGGGGGACCGGAGGGTGTGTTCCAACTATAGGGGGATCACACTCCTCAGCCTCCCCGGTAAGGTCTATTCCAGAGTACTGGAGAGGAGAATTTGACCGATAGTCGAACCTCGGATTCAGGAGGAGCAGTGTGGTTTTCGTCCTTGTCGCAGCACACTGGACCAGCTCTACACACTCCATCGGGTGCTCGAGGGTTCATGGAAGTTTGCCCCACCAGTCCACATGTGTTTTGTGGATCTGGAGAAGGCGTTTGATCGTGTCCCTCGGGGCACCCTGTGGGGAGTGCTCTGGGAGTACGGGGTCCGGGGGTCCTTTGCTAAGGGCTATCCGGTCCCTGTATGACCGCAGCAGGAGCTTGGTTCGCATTGCCGGTAGTAAGTCAAACCTGTTTCCAGTGCACATTTGCCTCCACCAGGGCTGTCCTTTGTCACCGGTTCTGTTCATTATTTTTATGGACAGAATTTCTAGGCACAGCCAGGGTTTAGAGGGGGTCTGGTTTGGGAACCACAGAATCTCGTCTCTGCTGTTTGCGGATGATGTGGTTCTGTTGGCTTCATCAAATCAGGACCTTCAGCATGCACTGGGGTGGTTTGCAGCCGAGTGTGACGCGTCCGGGATGAAAATCAGCACCTCCAAATCCGAGGCTATGGTTCTCGACCGGAAAAAGGTGCTTTGCCCTCTTCAAGTCAGTGGAGTGTCCTTGCCTCAAGTGGAGGAGTTTAAGTATCTCGGGGTCTTGTTCACGAGTGAGGGACGGATGGAGCGTGAGATCGATAGACAGATCGGTGCAGCATCTGCAGTGATGCGGTCGCTGTATCGGACCGTCGTGGTGAAGAGAGAGCTGAGTAGGGGGGCAAAGCTCTCAATTTACTGATCGATCTACGCTCCAATCCTCACCTATGGTCATGAGATTTGGCTCATAACCGAAAGAACGAGATCGCGAGTACAAGCGGCCGAGATGAGTTTCCTCTGCAGGGTGGCTGGGCGCTCCCTTAGAGATAGGGTGAGGAGCTCGGTCACTCGGGAGGAGCTCGGAGTCGAGCTGCTACTCCTCCACATCGAAAGGTGTCAGTTGAGGTGGATCGGGTATCTTTTCCGGATGCCCCCTGGACACCTCGCTGGAGAGGTGTTCCGGGCACGTCCCACTGGGAGGAGGCCCTGGGGAAGACCCAGGACACACTGGAGGGACTACATCTCTCGGCTGGCTTGGGAACGCCTTGGGGTTTCCCCGGAGGAGCTGGGGGAGATGTGTGTGGATCGGGAGGTCTGGGCGGCTTTGCTTGAGTTGCTGCCCCCGCGACCCAACTCCGGATAAAGCGGAAGAAAATGGATGGATGGATATATATATATATATATATATATATATAGGTTGTGACACTGACAGTGAGCCAGAAACTGCACCTGCACTTGATTGTTGCATATATATATATATATATATATATATATTGTCACGTTAATAAATTATCTTTACAAAATCAAATGTTTCACTGCATTCATTGTTTATCCCCTAAAAAAAACAATAGGTTATATGCTGAGCGACTTTCATGGTATAATATGATTCAAATCAGAAAACCTGCAATAAATAAATTAAAATGTCTTTCCATCGCTGGATTTCTCTCAAGAGAACTGGCTGTAAAAGTGATGGTTTGTATTGAAGATAATCGTTACATTCAGAATCAGAATAGAATTGAATGCCAAATAAGTTCACACATACAAGGAATTTGATCTGGTGTTAATTGGTACGAAAACAGAAATGAAAAGAAAAACACTTCTATAAGAAGTAAAAGAGTCAAATATTCAAAACTATATTCACTGTTAAATAAATAAAACGTAATGGAATGGGACTGTGTGGAAACAGGTGATTGGAGTAGAGATGTATGTACCTTTCAGTGCAGGGATGCACAATCTGTGCTTTATGGTAGTGGGGGGGCAGAGTAAGTGGGGGTCTCTGGTGTTGTTTATGAGTCCAGCTGTGGATGGAAAGAAGCTGTTTTTGTGTCTTGAGGTTTTGGTCCTGATGGACCTCACCCTTCTGCCAGAGGGGAGGGTTACAAAAAGTTTGTGTTCTGGGTGAGAAGGAACGGCCACTATCTTCCTTGCTTGCCTCAGGGTCCTGGAGGTGTACAGGTCATGAAGGTATGGCAGACTGCAGTCGATCACCCTCTCACCTTCTCACCTTCTCTGCTGTGTGAATGATATGCTGCAGTCTGCTGGTGCTGTACTTCACTGCATCTACAACACCACACCAGATATTTGATTTTAACATTGAAAAGGCCTTCTGATATATATATATATATATATATATATATATATATATATATAGTATATATATATATATATATATTTTTTTTTTACCTTATGAAAAGCTGTTTCTAACAGGACTTTGACCTTGAAAATTTTTTCCAATGTAAAAATTTGTAGAATTGGAAACTAGTGTTGGCGGAGGTTTGCGCTCCATGACCACATTGCTCTAGTTTTTAAGAGCCATACTAAAATACGAAATGAACAAAATGGGGAGCGAAATGGGGCCCTAAAATTATGGTGCATTTCATTACATGCACTCAATTATGACAAAATTAACTTTATATCACAGTTACTCTCACAAAATTGATGTAGCATGATAGAGTTTTATGGCTTTACAGTATGTATTTCATGAAATTAACATTTATTATCCCTGTTTCGTGGTATTTACTCCCATTTCATAATTATCCCTCCACGTTTGCTCCATTTTGTGACATTTTGTCCATTTTGTATTTTAGTATAGCCACGTTTATATATAATTATGTTATTTTTTATTACTATTATTAGTTGTAATGTCCTCATGTGAAATGTCCGTGGCTAAAATGTTCTGCACTGCTGCGCTCCATTCTCCTTGTCAATCTGGAGTTTTATTGGGAAACGTATCCAGTGTAAAACCTTTGCCAAATCCAAATCAACATGGAACCCTGAACAAAAACCCAAATAAATCAGCAAACGTGAATTTTACCTTTGAAATTTATATACAAGCAAATATCTGAAACTTTGAGGATAATTTATCATTATTATCTTGTTCCTTCCTGTTCATGTAATTATTTGCTTGGCGGGAATCGACTTCTGTACTGTCAGGTTTCAGCCCTGATCTGGGTTATGATTTTGTTTTTTTTTTTTCCCTTTCTGTTACCCAGCATTTGCCCTGGCCTTGGCCCCAGCATATTAGTGTTTTATTTATGTCACGTGTTCACTCTCTTTCTTTGCATCTTGCTTTTGTCCTTAGTTTTGTCCTTGGTTCATCATTTATTCTTTGTCTAGTTTTGCATTGCCAATTTGTATTACTTTTTCATACTGCAGTTCCATTCTTGTTCATCCAGTCTGTGTTTTCATTGTTATCATTTGTTTCTTTTGCTGTGCACATTTCAGAATCATGAGAAACATTACACAAGTATTTCTAAAGCAGTTATTAAGTTCGTCACTGATTCTGGTGTAAACCAAAGTCAGATCAGCGGAGTAAACGCGTTCTGATAAAACACGTGTAATACCTGGAGTTACCGCTAGAAGGAAGCATGACACTGTCGGGAGTTTAGTGCGACGGAAGGAAAACAACACGGAGAGAAGAAGAAAAAAGAAGAGGAAGAGGAAAAATAGACTTAAAGTTCTTATAAAACGTCTGGCATTATAGATAATTATAGGTATCTGTTTTTATGTGTATCTTGTTGGAAATTAAAGTTCTTAAAACTTCTTAGAAAAAGAAGATGTAACTTTTAGGGGGCTTTAGTTTTTGTTCGTAAAGTTTCCTATTTTTTTTTTTCTTACTGCTCGCTTTTCCCGTCTTCTTTTTATTTTTTTCCCCTCAAACATATAGGTTTGTCGTGCACGCGCTTTGTTTTACCACTCGTTTATGTTGTTTGACTTGATGTTTTAGGGAATTGAACTATGCTGTCTGAAGTTCTCAGGTGCTGCTGATAGTTCCACAAAGCCATGGCCCACAGTGGAGTCAGTCCGGGTCCGGGTCCAGGTCCAGGTCCAGAAAGAAGGTCTTCCAGTCCCTTCTCAGCATCAGCCAGCTGTGCCAAGAGCCGGGAAGCAAAGAGAAGTACAAAGTCTAAAGAAAAGATCATTCCTTTTCACATTACAGCTGTTGCCAGCAGTGACGGAGGTCTTCACGGCAAACCAGAAAGTGTAACATCGGTAAAATTCCAAGGATCTGCTCGGAATCCCCTTGTGGACACATCTGGAAGCCTGACGGCTAACTCATTTAGGAACAGAATGTCTGCTGGGAGCACCAAGGAACGTGTTTCTAATTCAGGTTCTGTACAAGCTGCAGAGGAGCAGACAAGTCCTCTGTCTCAGGTAATTTAAGCAAAAGTTGAAGCAATGAATTTCACCTGCAGTGACCATGTTCACGTTAATTGAAGGTCCTGGAACAGTTGGACTTTACAGGTTTTCTTTTTCTTTTCTCTTTTTTTTTTGTCATTTGAAAGGAAATGAGAAATATGAGCTCAAAGCCATCTTTAATTTGAGGGTGTTTACACACAAAACAGTTGAACTGTGTTGTCCCCCCCCATCCCACATCCTGTTTTTCCTTTTGAATGCTTTGTTGAACATCCTTTGCTGTCAGTGATGGCCTGGAACATAGATTTTTCTGTCGAGAGAGTAAAGCACAAACACTTTAATGTCTAAAATGCTGAAATTAAACAGTTGAATAGGTTTGAATTGTTCACACACATATGTAGAGTCACTGTGGTTTTGCTATTGAGCAGGAGAATTGTATAAATTTTAGACCATACAGTTATGTACATAAGTAATTGGGTAGTGACGCTGCAACGGTACTATACTGTTTGTGTTTTCTGAAATAATTATGGACTCAGAAACATTCATGTATCCATTCCCTGCCTTAACTAAGGAGAACTGGCTGAAAATGTGTGATTTGTATTAATAATAATCATTACATTTAGTTTGTCTGAGTACTTGTGTTCCTCTGAAAATGAAGGGACTATGTATAAAATGGCCAGCATGTAATTGTCTAATTTTAATAACTATATCCATCACATGGTTATTGTGTACTCTTTTTCTGCTTCCTCTCTGAAGCCTGCTGGTAGGAAAGTAGAAAACCTCATGGATACCTCAAAGACTAAATCACCTTCCCGCATAAGAGTTCCTCAGAGGCAGAAATGCAAACTCAAACAAGCAAGTTCCGTTTGCAGCTACACCAAGCCTCAGACAGGTTGGTTAACTGTTTTATTCAATTGCAAACCGTATTCATTCTTGTATGAAATTTAATTATTTCTAAGTGAAAAAACCGCTGCAGAAAATGGAGATGCATATATTGGTGTCATCATAACAAATGTGTTTTGTAAGTTATTTATGGGATGACTAAAACTGCTAGTGATTTCCTTGTGTGTGTGTCTGCACAAAACAACACGCTGGACAGCAGTTTGGTGCAGAATCACCATGAATAAACACAACAATGAATCCGTCATGGCATTTTAAATAACTTTATATGAAAATGAAGTAGACTTTGTAAATGACTTAACACAAGTATTGTTTAGTAACATGAAATGTTGAGTTGCTGAAAGAATTTTTCAGTTTTTAGCTGAGCTAAGTGTATAGCCTCAGATATATATCTGTAAGACTACAATCATCTCTTAGATGTGAGTAAATGCTTTCAAGAGTCAGGCAGAAAATGCAAAATTTTAAATTTACTTGATGAAACCTGCATGATGGTGAAATCCAAAGATAAATGTTTAACGTGTGTCCTTCAAATTAATTTTTAAATGTTAAAATCCCATCCAATGTGTCCTTTAAACAAGCAGGTACGAGTGGAGTTGATGTCACAAATGGATTTTACTGTATTTTTCCACCTGATATTTACTTAACCTGTGTGTGGTGTGGTGTGTGTGTGTGTGTGTGTGTGTGTGTGTGTGTGTGTGGTGTGTGTGTGTGTGTGTGTGTGTGTGTTTCCCAAAGCCATGAAGAAGAAGAAGAGGAAAATGGGAATGTACAGTCTTGTCCCAAAAAAGAAGACCAAAGTCCTTAAGCAGCAAGAGAAGGCAGGTCCATGCATTTGTCTATTCATCCTCCTCCTCCTACTGATGTCCCAAATGAATCTGGTCTGTATAGGATCTGTGTTTTAGTATGGCACTTTAAACTGAACATATGCTGGAGCGTGATAGGGTTTTTAATCTACATTGATCCCAGAAAGCCCACAGAGGTTTTTAGCATCAACACAGCTGTATTCCCAACTCTAAATATACAGTTTGGACATCAGTATGGTTTGACGTCAGAATGCATGAGCTTGGTGGAAGAACCCCGTATTGATAAGTGATATTGATCGTGTCTGATGCATATGGTTCCGATGGATTGAAAAAATTTGGAGCTGATTCTTAACTGGAACTGGTTCTTGATTCCCGTCCCTGTCTGTTGTCATGAGAGGGAGCATGTTTGGACAGGAGCTGCAGTGCAGAGTCGCAGACTGCACTCAGGGGTGTAGCCAGATGGGGGCTGTTTGATTTGTCCTCATAAGATAATTGAAAATTGGTGTTCACTGTATAAAGATGTGAAAGAAGGAAACTCATTCTGGTCTGTTTTCTTCAAGGAGGCAGTATTGGACTTTTGTTGTTGATGATGATGATCTCTTTCATTAGTATTTTTTTGTACATCATATTTGTGAAATACATGTATAAACAGACCTGTAGGTATCTCCAGTACCAGTTTGTTAATTCATTCAAAATTTTTCCTACTCCTGATGTACTATGGCAGAACAAGGGCTATCATTTTCTAAGCTTCTGTACAGGTCTCTGGTTTGTCTTTTACTGATGTGATATCTGCTTTGGACATCAGGTGTTCTGAAACAATGTCCCACAAATTTTACTGGTCATGTTTACATCTCCTGTTTTTTAATGACAGCTTTAGGAAGTGTTTTCATAATTAAATCAAATGTATTTATCCTTCAACACAACTACTTAACATGTTACCTTAAGGCCTAGTTCAAAATAATAAAGCCAAAGTGTGACATAACCATCAAATTTAAAAGTGGTCTTTTTTGTGAAATCATTTTAGGTATGGTTATATTTCATTATTTTATTGGTCTCCATTCAGTCATTGCTAGAAATGATCAGTGCATATATATATATACTATAATATGCGAGAGCGTAACGCTTGTGACAACAGTTGGAGGTATCTTCTTTAGTCTGCAGAAGCCTGAAACAAGAAATTCTGTCCATTAGTCCTGGTGTTATTGAACAATTAATATAATTATTCTATTGAAAAAATGTATTACTGTGTGTTACTATGAAGCAACAAACAAACAAACTGACAAATACCAGGTTATTTCTTAACATTCAACTTTAAATGATAATGCTAAAATATCAGTGTCACACAAAATTGATGAATAAAGTGCTATTTTGGGGGTAAATTTTTGTGCATATCTCTGGAACCGTGCAGGATGTTTCCATGAAATTTTCAGTATCTGTCAAAGAGACTATAGGCAACTCACAGACAAATCTGGATGGTGCTAAATAAATAATGGCTTGTTCATGACAAATGCAATGCAAATCAGCAGTTAGGCTTCATTATTTTTTGAACTAGGCCTTAAAGTACTATACACGAGTAACTGAAAACATAACAGCAGCTTTATGCAACTTTTCCTTCGGTGGGGTTCAGGGGCGCTGCTCTTCACAATTTACAAACATCTTCTGAGAATGTTGTATCTTGTAATACATTAACAGTTGATCGATATAATGTGATCTGTAAGTAGTCCCTGGTGCATACAGTGTCTCACAAGGGACAGACTTAATTTTGAATATGAATAGTACACAGACCCCATTATGATTTTTGTGGCACGACCTTTCATTCCCCAAAACTGTCCAGTGTGCTGAACCAGTGCAGTTCTATAAAAATTAGCAATGGTAACTTATTGGAAGTATTTGGTTGCTTTTGTTGCTTCTGTCAGTAAGCTTAGGGGGTAATTACTAATTTGCTTGGGGATCAATCAATCAATCAATCAATCAATTTTTTTTATATAGCGCCAAATCACAACAAACAGTTACCCCAAGGCGCTTTATATTGTAAGGCAAGGCCATACAATAATTATGTAAAACCCCAATGGTCAAAACGACCCCCTGTGAGCAAGCACTTGGCTACAGTGGGAAGGAAAAAACTCCCTTTTAACAGGAAGAAACCTCCAGCAGAACCAGGCTCAGGGAGGGGCAGTCTTCTGCTGGGACTGGTTGGGGCTGAGGGAGAGAACCAGGAAAAAGACATGCTGTGGAGGGGGCAGAGATCGATCACTAATGATTAAATGCAGAGTGGTGCATACAGAGCAAAAGAGAAAGAACAGTGCATCATGGGAACCCCCCAGCAGGTCTACGTCTATAGCAGCATAACTAAGGGATGGTTCAGGGTCACCTGATCCAGCCCTAACTATAAGCTTTAGCAAAAAGGAAAGTTTTAAGCCTAATCTTAAAGTAGAGAGGGTGTCTGTCTCCCTGATCTGAATTGGGAGCTGATCCACAGGAAAGGAGCCTGAAAGCTGAAGGTTCTGCCTCCCATTCTACTCTTTACAAACCCTAGGAACTACAAGTAAGCCTGCAGTCTGAGAGCGAAGCGCTCTATTGGGGTGATATGGTACTATGAGGTCCCTAAGATAAGATGGGACCTGATTATTCAAAACCTTCTAAAGTAAGAAGAATAATTTTAAATTCTATTCTAGAATTAACAGGAAGCCAATGAAGAGAGGGCAATATGGGTGAGATATGCTCTCTCCTTCTAGTCCCCGTCAGTACTCTAGCTGCAGCATTTGAATTAACTGAAGGCTTTTTAGGGAACTTTTAGGACAACCTGATAATAATGAATTACAATAGTCCAGCCTAGAGGAAATAAATGCATGAATTAGTTTTTCAGCATCACTCTGAGACAAGACCTTTCGATTTTAGAGATATTGCGTAAATGCAAAAAAGCAGTCCTACATATTTGTTTAATATGCGCTTTGAATGACATATCCTGATCAAAAATGACTCCAAGATTTCTCACAGTATTACTAGAGGTCAGGGGTAATGCCATCCAGAGTAAGGATCTGGTTAGGACACCATGTTTCTAAGATTTATGGGGCCAAGTACCATAACTTCAGTTTTATCTGAGTTTTTAAAAGCAGGAAATTAGAGGTCATCCATGTCTTTATGTCTGTAAGACAATCCTGCAGTTTATCTAATTGGTGTGTGTCCTCTGGCTTCATGGATAGATAAAGCTGGGTATCATCTGCGTAACAATGAAAATTTAAGCAATACCGTCTAATAATACTGCCTAAGGGAAGCATGTATAAAGTGAATAAAATTGGTCCTAGCACAGAACCTTGTGGAACTCCATAATTAACTTTAGTCTGTGAAGAAGATTCCCCATTTACATGAACAAATTGTAATCTATTAGACAAATATGATTCAAGCCACCGCAGCGCTAGGTGCCTTTAATACCTATGGCATGCTCTAATCTCTGTAATAAAATTTATGGTCAACAGTATCAAAAGCAGCACTGAGGTCTAACAGAACAAGCACAGAGACGAATCCACTGTCCGACGGCCATAAGAAGATCAATTTGTAACCTCACTAATGCTGTTTCTGTACTATGATGAATTCTAAAACCTGATGAAACTCTTCAAATAGACCATTCCTCTGCAGATGATCAGTTAGCTGTTTTACAACTACCATTTCAAGAATTTTTGATGAGAAAAGGAAGGTTGGAGAATTGGCCTATAATTAGCTAAGATAGCTGGGTCAAGTGATGGCTTTTTAAGTAATGGTTTAATTACTGCCACCTTAAAAGCCTGTGGTACATAGCCAACTAACAAAGATAGATTGATCATATTTAAGATCGAAGCATTAAATAATGGTAGGGCTGTCCTTGAGCAGCCTGGTAGGAATGGGGGTCTAATAAACATGTTGATGTTTTGGATGAAGTAACTAATGAAAATAACTCAGACAGAACAATCGGAGAGAAAGAGTCTAACCAAATACCGGCATCACTGAAAGCAGCCAAGATAACGAACGTCTTTGGATGGTTATGAGTTAATTTTTTCTCTAATAGTTAAAATTTTGTTAGCAAAGAAAGTCATGAAGTCATTACTAGTTAAAGTTAATGGAATACTCAGCTCAATAGAGCTCTGACTCTTTGTCAGCCTGGCTACAGTGCTGGAAAAGAAACCTGGGGTTGTTCTTAGTTTCTTCAATTAGTGATGAGTAGAAAGATGTCCTAGCTTATGGAGGGCTTTTTTTATAGAGCACCAGACTCTTTTTCCAGGCTAAGTGAAGATCTTCTAAATTAGTGAGACGCCATTTCCTCTCCAACTTACGGGTTATCTGCTTTAAGCTACGAGTTTGTGAGTTATACCACGGAGTCAGGCACTTCAGATTTAAAGCTCTCTTTTTTAGAGGAGCTACAGCATCCAAAGTTGTCTTCAATGAGGATGTAAAACGATTGACGAGATACTCTATCTCACTTACAGAGTTTAGGTAGCTACTCTGCACTGTGTTGGTATATGGCATTAGAGAACATAAAGAAGGAATCATATCCTTAAACCTAGTTACAGCGCTTTCTGAAAGACTTCTAGTGTAATGAAACTTATTCCCCACTGCTGGGTAGTCCATCAGAGTAAATGTAAATGTTATTAAGAAATGATCAGACAGAAGGGAGTTTTCAGGGAATACTGTTAAGTCTTCTATTTCCATACCATAAGTCAGAACAAGATCTAAGATATGATTAAAGTGGTGGGTGGACTCATTTACTTTTTGAGCAAAGCCAATAGAGTCTAATAATAGATTAAATGCAGTGTTGAGGCTGTCATTCTCAGCATCTGTGTGGATGTTAAAATCGCCCACTATAATTATCTTATCTGAGCTAAGCACTAAGTCAGACAAAAGGTCTGAAAATTCACAGAGAAACTCACAGTAACGACCAGGTGGACGATAGATAATAACAAATAAAACTGGTTTTTGGGACTTCCAATTTGGATGGACAAGACTGAGTCAAGCTTTCAAATGAAAGCTTGACTCTTGGGATACACGTAGGTGTTGGGTAACTCATTTCACCTTTAAATTAAATGACTTTTTAACTTCTTGTCAACTCATATAGCATTTTTATATTAAAATTTGTTTTAATAAAAACACCTTAAAATAATATGCAAAATAGAATAAATCAGGAGTTGGGAAATGCATCTTTTACCACACTGTGTATTCTCAAACTGTGGGGCAAATAATATTTATCTGTTATGATTCAGATCCTTTTAGTAAACACCAAATTCTTCAAAATGACACACTAGTGTGTGAAAATGCAGGAAACGTTGAATTCAAAGTGATTCAGGAATGCTGGCAGGAAAAAGAATATCATTACAAGCAGGTACAAGGGTGATTGTAGTGCGTGATAGTATTTAGGACATGTTAGTGTTAGTTTGGTCCAAATGGAATTAGAGACAATCAAAGTGGACATTGAAATACACAAAATGTGGCAGAGTTGACCCAAGATTGAAATGTTGTTTTTTTTGTTATTGTTTTTTTTTGTTTTTCTTCTTCTTTCTTCAAATCAGAATGTGGAGCCCCTTGACATTATGAAGCAGAGCAGACTTGCAGCAGATGCAGTCATACCAGAGAGTCTACATGAAATGAAGAGCGGAGACGGGATGGTTGAGAAAAATGACTTACTGATGGAGGTGAAGCTGGGTGAAGGATGCTGCATTGAATACACAGAACTGGCTTTGGACTGTCTCGATCTTAAGGCTCAGGAAGAGCTGCTCTTGCCTCGTCTTTCAGGTGAAGCCAGCATTCGACATGGATTTAACATCAAAGGTTTTACATGTCAAAATAGATCTCCCAAATTCAGATTGTTCCCATTTTCCTATACAGAGTGATGTTGGAATCATTAGTCTTAAATTCAATCCATAATGTGGCAAGAGTCCAGGTTTTCATCCCAAACCCTGACTGCCGTATCCACACATTCATCCGCCCACCGTCCTTTTTATTTTTAAATAAACAGTTGGTTAAATGCCCACCCTAAATTAACCGAAATCTTAACAATTTAGATTTAGGCTGTTAGTGACCATCTGGTGATCCACCGGGTTTACTTGTGCAGTTCTGTGACCATTTTAAGTTTGAGGCGAAAGCTCAGAAGCTTCGCTTTTGGGTGGAGCAGGTTCGTTTCTGTCAGGTTCATGTCTGTCAGTCACCGGGATGTTTCTTCTGCTCATTCTAAAATGTAGGTCACATCCTGAAAAATACCGTGAATTGCAGAGTGAGCTTTCCGAAATACATTTGCTAATGTGCAGAGTGAGAGGAATAAAATACATCTGCGATCACTAATTATTTAACGCATGTGTGCGGAGAGACTTACAATCATGAGTACTTTTATGTTGTCTTGCTAACTGGGACGTGAAAAAACGTGCGACATGTCCTTTAAATAAATTTTTTATTAAAGCTGTTTAAAGGCATGCCCTATAATAAATTAATTTCCTGACCTCTACATGTGGTAAAAAGGAAAAAATAAAGAGTTTGTCTCATTGCTTCTGCATCTTACCTGTGATACTGTCATCAGCATGCGCTGGTAGTACGTAGACCAAGCAGAGGGAAAAAAAAATATGGAATCACTCAATCCTGAGGAAAAAATTATGGAATCATGAAAAACAAAAGAACGCTCCAACACTTCACTAGTATTTTGTTGCACCACCTCTGGCTTTTATAACAGCTTGCAGTCTCTGAGGCATGGACTTAATGAGTGATAAACAGTACTCTTCATCAATCTGGCTCCAACTTTCTCTGATTGCTGTTGCCAGATCAGCTTTGCAGGTTGGAGCCTTGTCATGGACCATTTTCTTCACTTCCACCAAAGATTTTCAATTGGATTAAGATCCGGACTATTTGCAGGCCATAACATTGACCCTATGTGTCTTTTTGCAAGGAATGTTTTCACAGTTTTTGCTCTATGGCAAGATGCATTATCATCTTGAAAAATGATTTCATCATCCCCAAACATCCTTTCAATTGATGGGATAAGAAAAGTGTCCAAAATATCAATGTAAACTTGTGCATTTATTGATGATGTAATGACAGCCATCTCCCCAGTGCCTTTACCTGACATGCAGCCCCATATCGTCAATGACTGTGGAAATTTACATGTTCTCTTCAGGCAGTCATCTTTATAAATCTCATTGGAACGGCACCAAACAAAAGTTCCAGCATCATCACCTTGCCCAATGCAGATTCGAGATTCATCACTGAATATGACTTTCATCCAGTCATCCACAGTCCATGATTGCTTTTCCTTAACCCATTGTAACCTTGTTTTTTTCTGTTTAAGTGTTAATGATGGCTTTCGTTTAGCTTTTCTGTATGTAAATCCCATTTTCTTTAGGCGGTTTCTTACAGTTCGGTCACAGACGTTGACTCCAGTTTCCTCCCATTCGTTCCTCATTTGTTTTGTTGTGCATTTTCGATTTTTGTGACATATTGCTTTAAGTTTTCTGTCTTGACGCTTTGATGTGTTCCTTGGTCTACCAGTATGTTTGCCTTTAACAACCTTCCCATGTTGTTTGTATTTGGTCCAGAGTTTAGACACAGCTGACTGTGAACAACCAACATCTTTTGCAACATTGCGTGATGATTTACCCTCTTTTAAGAGTTTGATAATCCTCTCCTTTGTTTCAATTGACATCTCTCGTGTTGGAGCCATGATTCATGTCAGTCCACTTGGTGCAACAGCTCTCCAAGGTGTGATCACTCCTTTTTAGATGCAGACTAATGAGCAGATCTGATTTGATGCAGGTGTTAGTTTTGGGGATGAAAATTTACGGCGTGATTCCATAATTTATTCCTCATAATTGAGTGAGTCCATATTTTTTTCCCTCTGCTTGGTCTAAAAAAGTAACTGTTACTGACTGCCACAATTATTTTCCTGATTTCTTACAGTGTTTCTTAAAGCCAGAAAGTTGCCATTTGAAATGACTTTAGTTTTGTGTCATGTCTGTGATCTGCTTTTTTCTGCAAAATTAAACAACTGAATGAACATTCTCCGAGGCCGGTGATTCCATAATTATTGCCAGGGGTTGTAGTCACATAAGAATGATGTCAGGTTGAGAGTTTGCAATACGACAATTGCGCACAAGGCAGAACAGATATGGCACTAAATGGATGAGTTATTTGTGATGAAACCAGACTTGTCATTGAAATATATGGAGGCATGGTACATACCCATGCTACATCTCAGGGCGTGTAATCACCTGCTCATGTAATCAGAGAGTCAAAACCTACACTCGGAGTCATTTATGGAACAAGATTGAGAACAATGGTGTGGATTTTAAAGTTATTCACTGTTATTGATAGTATGTATTTAAATGTTATGTCACACTGCATCATCGATGAGGGATGTCAGGTTTGACCTCGCCTGGACATACAAGAAATGATACTTGAGACAAGAACTCAGACAGAGAGTTGAGATATCTTTTGTGAGCTTTGCAAAGGGGAGACAGCAGAGTTGGCAGCTTCTACGTGCAGTTCTCCAACTGTGACATCCTCCGCGAGGCTCTTTTATTGTGTGTAAAAAACAAAGATAAAGGTGGGGGCTACATGAGTCCACAGGCGTATTGTTACAACATGTGCTATTAGTCAGGTGCAGATATGTATGCAATCAACTGAAACATTCTGATCTTAGGTACAGAGTGAGTGGTTTTGCTGAAGCTTGCTAAATGTCAAACCGCAAACGGCTGACCTGCAGCTGTGCTATCTATCTGGGAATATCTGAGAGAAACAGTTTGTAGAATTTAAGATACAAAAGGAACAATATAGAAGAGCAGATGTAATAAAAGATAATAAATGATAACATGTTTGTAGAGTACATTTTATCTAACAAGGGATTCATATGCAGTTTGGCGATTCTATTTAAGAAGAACACTTGCCTAAATTTTTAGATGTGTAAAGTGTTGTTTTCATCACACGTGCCATGATTGTGTTTATCGGCCATCAGATGCTGATGCAACAGAAAAGGACCTGGCTGAAGAGTTACCACTGTGTTGCTGCCGAATGGAGACTCCTCACAGTGGAAGCAGCCTCTCCACACTGGATCAGACCTGCATGGCCATGGAAAGAGTAGATGGAATGGTAACACAATTCTAATACAGCACCTGCACATTTACCTCCAAAAAAAAACAATTAATCAACCCTATCTGTTCAACAAGGCTATATTTTATAAAACAACCACAAAAAGCAAGAATGAAAAGGGCAAATTCCTTGGGCCTGAGTTCAACATGTGAAGCCGTCACTGAGAATTGCTTACATGACCCTAACTAGAAGACTCTGCTCATAGAACGCAAGCTCCGCCAACACTAGTTTCCAATTCCACAAATTTTTACCTTGGAAAAAATTTCCATGGTCAAAGTCCTGTTAGAAGTGGCTTTTCATAAGCTAAAATATAATACAGAATATATATCAAAAGGGCTTTTCAATGTTAAAATCAAATATCTGCTAAATCCACAATATTGATCAGATGCGGATCAAACTTAGTCTGTTCATTGAGACTGCCAATTTGCACCTTATTGTCACAAATGAGAGTGATTGAGGCACTTTTGATTGATTGAGATACATGCAAAATGAACACCAAATGGGCTTAATACAACCCCTGGTAAAAATTATGGGAATCACCGGCCTTGGAGGATGTTCATTCAGTTGTTAATTTTGTAGAAAAAAAGCAGATCACAGACATGACACAAAACTAAGTCATTTCAAATGGCAACTTTCTGGCTTTAAGAAACACTATAAAAATCAGAAAAAAAATTGTAGCAGTCAGTAACGGTTACTTTTTAGACCAAGCAGAGGGAAAAAAATATGGAATCACTCAATTATGAGGAAAAAATTATGGAATCACCCTGTAAATTTTCATCCCCAAAACTAACACCTGCATCAAATCAGATCTGCTCGTTAGTCTGCATCTAAAAAGGAGTGATCACACCTTGGAGAGCTGTTGCACCAAATGGACTGACATGAATCATGGCTCCAACACGAGAGATGTCAATTGAAACAAAGGAGAGGATTATCAAACTCTTAAGAGGGTAATCATCACGCAATGTTGCAAAAGATGTTGGTTGTTCACAGTCAGCTGTGTCTGAACTCTGGACCAAATACAAACAACATGGGAAGGTTGTTAAAGGCAAACATACTGGTAGACCAAGGAAGACATCAAAGAGTCAAGACAGAAAACTTAAAGCAATATGTCTCAAAAATTGAAAATGCACAACAAAACAAATGAGGAACGAATGGGAGGAAACTGGAGTCAACGTCTGTGACTGAACTGTAAGAAACCGCCTAAAGGAAATGGGATTTACATACAGAAAAGCTAAACGAAAGCCATCATTAACACCTAAACAGAAAAAAACAAGGTTACAATGGGCTAAGGAAAAGCAATCGTGGACTGTGGATGACTGGATGAAAGTCATATTCAGTGATGAATCTCGAATCTGCATTGGGCAAGGTGATGATGCTGGAACTTTTGTTTGGTGCCGTTCCAATGAGATTTAAAAGATGACTGCCTGAAGAGAACATGTACATTTCCACAGTCATTGATGATATGGGGCTGCATGTCAGGTAAAGGCACTGGGGAGATGGCTGTCATTACATCATCAATAAATGCACAAGTTTACATTGATATTTTGGACACTTTTCTTATCTCATCAATTGAAAGGATGTTTGGGGATGATGAAATCATTTTTCAAGATGATAATGCATCTTGCCATAGAGCAAAAACTGTGAAAATTCCTTGCAAAAAGACACATAGGGTCAATGTTATGGCCTGCAAATAGTCCGGATCTTAATCCAATTGAAAATCTTTGGTGGAAGTTGAAGAAAATGGTCCATGACAAGGCTCCAACCTGCAAAGCTGATCTTGCAACAGCAATCAGAGAAAGTTAGAGCCAGATTGATGAATAGTACTGTTTGTCACTCATTAAGTCCATGCCTCAGAGACTGCAAGCTGTTATAAAAGCCAGAGGTGGTGCAACAAAATACTAGTGATGTGTTGGAGCGTTCTTTTGTTTTTCATGATTCCATAATTTTTTCCCTCAGAATTGAGTGATTCCATATTTTTTTTTCCCTCTGCTTGGTCTAAAAAAGTAACCGTTACTGACTGCCACAATTTTTTTTTCCTGATTTCTCATAGTGTTTCTTAAAGCCAGAAAGTTGCCATTTGAAATGACTTTAGTTTTGTGTCATGTCTGTGATCTGCTTTTTTTCTACAAAATTAAACAACTGAATGAACATCCTCTGAGGCCGGTGATTCCATAATTTCTGCCAGGGGTTGTAATATTAAATTTAAATGTCCCCAAAATCCACAATGCGGATCGGATCCAGATAAAACTTTGTCAGGTGATAGTGAGTGCTGCTCTACACCTGAGTTTCAAATATGAGAGTGATTGGGGCATGTTTTTTTTTTTTTAATGTAAATATACACTAAAAGGGTTTTCAATGTTCAATTTAAATGGTCACAAAATCTGTATTCTAGATCAGTTCCGGATCAAACTTTGTCAGTAAATAAAGGATCCTATCCTACATAACACTCTCAAATATGAAAGACCTTTTTTTTTTTTACAGAATTATTAAATTTGTGAATATTCATTCGCGCCGAGAAGACGATCAAACTTGACTAGCTAGAGGAAGTAAAAGTCGTAACAAGGTTTCCGTAGGTGAACCTGCGGAAGGATCATTGAGTATGTGCAAGTATGTTTCAAGTATAACTTCTAGTTTACTTTTTATATACTTATACTATTTTTTGGTAAGGGTTGTTAAAGGATAGGGATTTTCCTGACTTTGATCTTTGAGCTATGATCTTGAAAAGTGAATCAGTTCTTGCCAGTGGTGGGCACAGTTCCGTGAATCCACTAACCGCTAATTAGCAAAGCTAACTTTTTTGTTAGCGTATTAGCTTTTAAGCTAATTTTGGAAACCATCAGCGGACCAATTAGCTTCTGCTAAATTTAGTTCCACGAGCTTTCAGTCTGCAAACATTTTTTTTTTTTTTTCTGGCATAGTGAGTAAAACTTAAATGCAAAAAACATTTATAAACCCTAAAATTGTACGTTAGTTCCTGTCATGTGTTTTGCAACAATCATACAGTTCATATCATACAGTAGAGCTCAGTCCTCCCCCAGCAGAAGGGGCCCGGACAGCTATGGGATGGGAGTGTGAATAGCAACCAATCATTGGTTGCTATTTGTTGTGAATCACACTTCACAAACAATTCCCAGTTTTGCTAATGCTTTTTTTTTTTTAAACACAAATAAAAAAATTACATATTTACAAATAAATAAACCAACCAATCAGTGATTGAAAGGGGACTCATTTTTCCCATACTGCCTTTTGTCGTGTGTGTCTGTTAATGCTCAGACCTTCAGAATTAGCACATTACTTTAAAAGATATGTGCGATATTTTCACTTTGTAAAAATGACAGTTACTGTTAATGTATATAAACTGTCCAGAATTAGTTTTGTTTATGAGTGAAATTATGAGTGAAAAGTGCTTTGCGTTTCATGTCTCCTACGCACTGTCTTTGTTGTAGTATATCACCTTTGGTTTTAGTCAGAAGCCTTGACGGTGCTTAAACCTGAAAGGGGAGAAAGGGCAGTTCTTGAAGAAAAAGCATAGACTGTATAGAAGAAAAGACTTTGGTCTCTCTCTCTCACACACACACAAACAGATATAGTGCTTCTTGTGTTCATGCTGTTTCTTTTAAGTGTTTATTTTGTTGTACAGTGGTCCCTCGTTTATCGCGGAAGTTACGTTCTAAAAATAGCCCGCGATATGCGAAATCTGCGAAGTGGCCAGCGTTATTTTTTACAATTATTATAGACGTTTTAAAGCTGTAAAACCCCTCACTACACACTTTATACACTTTTCTCAATCAGGCATGAACATTTTCTCACTTTTCTCTCGTGTGTAAACACTCTCAAAGTTCAAACCTTAGTAGAAAAATAAGACCAACCTGTTTTCAGGCCCAAACATTTGTTTGAGAAATAAAAATAGAACGTTTTCCTATAAATAATTATGATGGCTTTTAGAACTAACAAATTTAATTTTAACGATCAACATACGAGGTTGGACACATAAGAAATTATTAATAGTGACTGACCAGTATTTCACAGTTCCTCTGATCGCGCCTCTGCGTGCTGCACTGTCACGTCTTTTTCCACCGACTCACACCTTGCTGCAGGTGTCTTTTTCCGAGTGTAGAACACAGTTATGGGTAGTTGTTGGGGCTCTTTTTTCTTCTGGGCGAGAAGATTCTTATAAACAGACACGCAGAACACAATGCACGTGCTATCGCTTCGCGGTGTCGCGGCCGGCTGCTTGATGAGGCCGCGGAACACAATGCACTGTAAAAAAAAGCATGCAAAATTGGACTAAAAAAAATCCGCGAAACATCGAGGCCGCGAAAGGTGAACCGCGTTATAGCGAGGAACCACTGTATTAGTGAAACTAACTGCAAATTTGCAACAGGAAAAAAATGACAGAATTCAGCATTTTTGCAAAAACCTTCTTTCATCTTTGCTTAGCTGAGTCGTTGTCATCGGCGAGTGATAAAACAGGAAATGATGAGACCCTCCAACGCTGTCCATCTGCTGGTTTTGTGTGAGGATCACCGAGCTGGCATGGTCAAACATCAGTGCTGCCCAGGCTGTGGACTCTTCTGCAGAGTGGTGAGTGGCAGTTGATTATGCTAATGTCAAGATGACTCATGCCAAATGTTTGCATCTACTTGCTGTAGCATCGTTGCAAATTTTCAAGTTCAACAAAAGCTATCAATTTACATATTTTATGGTAATGTTCATAAATTTGTTATTGACAAAGTATTGTTTGTAGTTTAATTTTGTCGCCCATTTTTCAATTTAGTCTTAGTCTTGTGTCAAAGTTCATTCTTAGTCACATTTAGTCATGCACATATCATTTTTGTTAGTCATGTTTTAGTCAGACAAGAACTCGAGGTATTTTAGTCGAGTTTTTAGTCTTTTTCTATTTATTTCAGAGATCATTTTTGTTTATTCATTCCAGTTGAGTTGTGTTCCACAGCTGAAATATTGATTAAATGTCTGGAATAACAAACATCTTGAATTAATTGAATTGAATTGAATGAATCTTCAGTGCAACTTTGCTAAAAGTGTCTTGTTTGTTGATTCAATACACATTCACAAATGATGCACTTGTTTCTGATGTTTTATTTATTAGAAACACCAACAAAATAAAACAAAAACTGGAGCTAAATAATATGATTATTACAGCTGGACTCTTATAGCCGAGTAGATTTAGAGAGATTTAAATGTAAAGTGCGACTTTGGCCCCGGTCTCCCTACAATACTTGCACCTGGAACACTGCTGCACAGCTGTGTAGTATATAGTATGCTGTCTGTTTTACAGTGTTTGGAAAGAGGTGTCATGTGATTTAAAACGGCAATTCGCTTTGAAGTTATTGATTGCAGAATGATCCGCCTTTCCACCTTTACTCGGCAGAGGGGCGCAGCAAATAAATCCCAACACGTCTCCTCCTCTTCTTCTTCACCCAGCAATAGCCCAATTTCTGCTGGCAACCTGTTGGGCAATGGCACCGGTGGTGGTCGTTGTTAACCCAGGCTTCAACCGATCCGATATGGAAATTCGATTTGTACTCTGCAAGTTTTTCTTTTTTTTGGCTTGTTTTACGCCAGATGCCCTTCCTGACACAACCCTACTCTTTATCCAGGCTTGGGACCAGAACTCAGAGTGTTCTGGCTGCACACCCCATGTGGCTAAGTTGGCCACAGGGATTCAAAAGTACAACAAAATATGTTTTCAACACAGCCAGGAAGAGAAATTTAACAAGCTAGAAGTCACATGACCTAAAGACAGCAGATGACATGGAACTGTGAGAACATCAGGTGTTTAATGAACATAATTGCTGTATGACGCGCGGAGTCCAGGTCACGTGTTTGTGGTTTTAGAATTCTGTGTGTATGTTGTAGACAAACACTTACATGTTCGGGTTTCTCTTCAGGGCGTTGGTGATGTCTTTAACAACTCTTTGGACCAACACTTCCACTCTTCCTCGCGCTCCGCCATTTTTCCAACACTTAATGACGTCCCATAAACACACACCTTTTCCCAAAGCTAAAATACGAATATTCCGTCAAGCCGGAGGTCAGAAATGACCGCCCCGCTGCTCAGCGCCCTCTATAACAGCAGAAACATGCCAGAATTATTGGTCAGGAGAGCGCTAAATCCAAGAAAACACACACCGAGCGCGGCTACTCTACGCCGCTTATGACGTCATTATTGTCGCGTAAAGTATACGTCTCCGTCTTCTTCTTCTTTACGTCGGTACACCAATGCGTTAAGTGCTCTGTTGCCGCCTACAGACTGGAGTGTGAAACAGTGCGGACCAGGGCTGGATCCAGAGTGAAAATCTGACAGATGCATTTTTGCCCAATGATAAAATAAAAATCGTACGCGTCTTGTTATTCAATAATCTTCATTCTTTTATTCGTGTACAACATACACTGTCGCACTTCTTGTAATATTTATTATACTTCATGGACCATACTGAACACTTCTTATTTGTATATGATGTCCTAAAAACAACAACACTATAACAAAAATTGACTGTAAACAGGATCAAATTTATTGCCAAAATCTTTCAATTATACCTGAATCTATATATGATTTTTTTCAATTGATAAAATCAATAAAAAAATATGATTCTTAATAAAATATATTGAGATACAGACAGTTCACAGAAGACATTTCCAGTGATACCAATCAAAATTAGAAACAGTCCAGCAGGTAACAATATTCATCATGTCCATGACTAAATATACTAAACAAATACATCACAATTGTACATATCACAATTGTGATGTGTACAATTGTGATGTATTTGTTTTAGTATATTTAGATTTTGTTGTGATTTGGTACTTAGAGCCGATTAAATTGAAATTGAATTGAAATTGAACATTTTATTGAGTCTTACAGTAAATACATATGAAATTGGTCACTGGATCCTTAAACTTTGGACATAATAAACTCTACATGGTGGATCCTTGATCTCTGGACATACATAGGAATTGACAAAATCTGTAGTTTTTGTCAAAAGCATTTCCTTTCAGACATTATTGGCATAAATGCTTTCCATATATCTGAGCTGAGCTCTTAAAGCTGCTGTGCTTCACTTCAGGATGTAATTTGTAAAGAAATGCAGCACGTTTCATTTTGGGAGGAAAAAAGTTTTAGTCGATTGTAGTTTATGTCTGTATTACAACGTTTGGAAAGAGAGGTCATTTTATTTAAAGCGGCAATTCGTTTTGAAGTTATTCCGACTGGACTCTGTCTCAGCAGAGAGCCGCGCAGCGTTTGGAGCTGTGCAATGGAACGGAGGATGATTCTCGTTTCTTGACTGCAACAAGACAAGAGTCCCAGTTAGTGACTTTAATCCACAAAAAGTGACTCATGATATTTTATGGCTTTGAGAGGGGTTAAGAAGCGGACTTACCGCTTCTGAAGAGCAGCGAATCAAAGAACCACGAGCCATTGAATCAAAGCATTGCTTCAATGGTTCTTGTTCCAGAATGGTTCCAGAAATGGATTGATTACCAGGACCCGCTGCAGACCAAACCCTGAATATCCGGACTTTATTTGTACATCGTGTGACTCTGAAACTGGAAAAATCCATATAATTTACAGAATATAGGTTGACATGAAAACCATTGCAACTATTAAAACATCCACTATTGCTGTATTATCCATTGTGACTTTGTTATCTATCCACTTTTTCCCCGTCTGCATACATAGTAATGGTAAAAGCCACACTGGCAGAACCATTTATATACATAAATACACATGTATGCATTTGTTCTTGCAAGACAGTGCATGAGTGAATGTGATGTGCATGTGACTCCCATCGGCCCTTCCCGATCAGCCAACAGCATCCTACTCAAAGCCAAGAGACAACTTCTTTCAGGAAGGGCCGACCATCAAAACAACACGAAGAACATGTAAGAACGAAGAGACAAGTGGTGACAGCAACAACCTTGAAGTGATGAAAAGTATTATCCAAGGAGACAGGACCAAGGAGACGGGTCCCCAACAGTACAACATACCAGGACAAACAACCACACATGAACAAGCAGTGACAGCAACAGTCTGTTGTCTAGTAATGAGCATCCATAAGTCTTGATCTGCTTGAGAACACCCAAAACCGAATTGTGGTGACGATGACAAACACCTGACCATCCACACACAAAGACCCAGATGACAGCTGCAGTGGGGTAAAAAAGTATGTAGTCAGTCCCCGATTGTGCAAGTTCTCCTACTTAGAAAGATGAAAGAGGCTTGGTAATTTTCATCATAGGTACACTTCAACTGCGAGAGACAAAATGAGAAAAAAAAAAAAAATCCAGAAAATCACATTGTAGGATTTTAAAGAATTTATTTGTAAATTATGGTGGAAAATAAGTATTTGGTCAATAACAAAAGTTCAACTCAATACTTGTAACATAATCTTTGTTGGCAATGACAGAGGTCAAACGTTTTCCTGTAAGTCCAGGTTTGCACACACTGTAGCTGGTATTTTGGTCAAATTCAAATTCAAATTTATTAATTTATATAGCGCCAATTCACGACAAAATCGTCTCAAGGCGCTTCACAACATAAAAAACAATTAAAAATTTAACACACAATAAAAACAACCATAAAAGAAAGACAGCAGTAAAGAATAGAAGATTAAAAACACATCATAACACTAATGATAAAACAGGGAAATTAAATGAGTCTTTAAACGTGATTTAAAGGTCTCCACAGTGTCCGACTGCCGAATGTGTGCCGACAGATCATTCCACAGAGCTGGGGCACGATAGGAAAAGCTCTGTGACTGGCAGACTTTTTATTCATGGTCCTGGTCAATGGTCTATTCCTCCATGCAGATCTCCTCTAGAGCAGTGATGTTTTGGGGCTGTCGCTGGGCAACACGGACTTTCAACTCCCTCAACAATTTTTCTATGGGGTTGAGGTCTGGAGACTGGCTTGGCCACTCCAGGACCTTGAAATGCTTTTTACGGAGCCACTCCTTTGTTGCCCGAGTGGTGTGTTTGGGATCATTGTCATGCTGGAAGACCCAGCCATGTTGCATCTTCAATGCTCTCACTGATGGAAGGAGGTTTTGTCTTAAAATCTAACGATACATGGCCACGTTCATTCTTCCCTTAACACAGATCAGTGGTCCTATCCCCTTTGCAGAAAAACAGCCCCAAAGCATGACGTTTCCACCCCCATGCTTCACAGTAGATATGGTGTTCTTGGGATGCAACTCAGCATTCGTCTTCCTCAAAACATGACTAGTAGAGTTTTTACTAAAAAGTTCTATTTTGGTTTCATCTGACCACAGGATATTCTCCCAATCCTCTTCTGGATCATCCATATGCTCTCTGGCAAACTTCAGACGGGCCTGGACACGTACTGTCTTAAGCAGGGGGACACCCCTGGCACTGCAGGATTTGAGGTCCCTCTCTGCGTAATGTGTAGTCTTTGTTACTTTGGTCCCAGCTCTCTGCAGGTCATTCATCAGGTCCCTCCATGTAGTTCTGGGATTTTTGCTCACCATTCTCATGGTCATTTTGACCCCAAGGGATGAGATCTTGTGTGGAGCCCCAGATCGAGGGAGATTATCAATGGTCTTGTATGTCTTCCGTTTTCTTACAATTGCTCCCACAGTTGATTTATTCACACCACCTGCTTGACTATTGTAGATTCACTCTTCCCAGCCTGGTGCACATCTACAATTTTCTTCCTGGTGTCCTTCGACAGCTCTTTGGTCTTGGCCATGGTTGAGTTTGGAGTCTGACTGTTTGAGGCTGTGGACAGGTGTCTTTTATACAGATAATGAGTTCCAGCAGGTTCCATTAGTACAGGTAACAGGTGGAGGACAGAAGAGCTTCTTAAAGAAGAAGTTACAGGTCTGTGAGAGCCAGAAATCTTGCTTGTTTGTGGGTGACCAAATACTTATTTTCCACCATAATTTACAAATAAATTCTTTAAAAATCCTACAATGTGATTTCCTGGATTTTTTTTCTCATTTTGTCTCTCATAGTTGAAGTGTATGTTGTGAATGTGTAGGAACACGGACCCACAACAGGGGGCGCAAATGAACGGACAATGGAGAAAGTCAAATACAACACTTTACTGTTGTGAAAATGCACAACAAACACAACAGATCACAATAGAATGCAATGAAGTCAATTCACAGAATGTGTCATGTGGGCAGGCTCGAAGATAAGAGACGTCTGTCCAAAGTAGAACCGGAACCACACGATTTCCTCCGCCACCAAACCCCGGGAATACTGGAGCCGCCAAGTCCCGAACTCCCAGGTGGCCACTGCCTCCGCGTGTCGGATCTGGTACTGCTGCGAGGAACAAAAACAGTTAAATGTGGGTGCGTGTGCACCCAGTAATCCGCAAGGTGGGAAAAACACCTCCACCTCTCGTGGAAGAATATCTGTCAGTCAACGCACAAAAAGTAGCAAAGGGTTACTGTCACAAAATACAGTCAGCTGAGTACAATACCTTCTGGGTAGAGCGATATCTCAGCAAAGAGGTGGAGACGTTGTCCTGCTGATGTACCCCTGCTGATCCGGTGATTGGTAACAGCTGTTGCAGGTGATGCGTGACAGCTGTCACCCTGGCTGCTCCTGTGAGGCGGCTGCGCCCTCTGGTGCCTGGAGCCCGCACTCCAGACAGGGCGCCCTCTGGTGGTGGGCCAGCAGTACCTCCTCTTCTGGCGGCCCACACAACAGGACCCCCCCCCCTCAACGGGCGCCCTCCTGGCGCCCGACCAGGCTTGTCCGGGTGGCGGGCGGTAGAAATCGGCCAGGAGGGCCGGGTCCAGGATGAAGCTCCTCTTCACCCAGGAGCGTTCTTCGGGGCCGTACCCCTCCGAGTCCACCAATACTGGAAGCCCCGGCCCATCCTTCGGACATCCAAAAGCCGGCGCACAGTCCAAGCCGGCTCGCCATCAATGATCCGGGCAGGAGGTGGTGCCGGACCCGGAGTACAGAGGGGTGAGGTGTGATGGGGCTTGATCCGGGACACATGGAAAACGGGATGGATCCGCAGTGAGGCCGGAAGCTGAAGCCTCACTGCTGCTGGACTGATGACCTTAAGGATTTTAAACGGTCCGATATACCGTTCCTGCAACTTAGGGGAGACCACTTGGAGGGGAATGTCCTTAGTAGACAACCACACCTCCTGCCCTGGCCGATACGCAGGGGCCGGGGTCCGCCGACGGTCTGCATGGGCTTTTGCCCTCGTCCGGGCTTTCAGCAAAGCAGAACGGGCGGCACGCCACACCCGACGGCACTTCCGTAGGTGGGCCTGGACCGAGGGCACACCGACCTCTCCCTCAACCACCGGAAACAACGGGGCTGATACCCCAGACACACCTCAAAAGGGGAGAGGCCGGTGGCTGAAGACACCTGGCTGTTATGGGCATACTCGATCCAGGCCAAATGGGTACTCCAGGCCGCCGGTGTGCGCGGCTGTCACGCAACGCAGGGCCAGTTCTATCTCCTAATTGGCCCGTTCTGCTTGCCCGTTGGTCTGGGGATGATACCCGGACGAGAGGACTCACCGTGGCCCTGTCTGTGGGAATCCCATGCAGCCGGACGACGTGGTGGACCAGGAGGTCCGCTGTCTCCTGGGCCGTCGGGAGCTTCGGGAGGGCCACGAAGTGGGCCGCCTTGGAGAATCGGTCCACTATCGTGAGGATGGTGGTGTTGCCCTGGGACGGCGGGAGGCCCGTGACAAAATCCAGGCCGATGTGGGACCAGGGGCGATGAGGCACGGGCAGCGGCTGGAGCAGTCCCGAAGCCCTGCGATGATCAGCCTTGCCCCTGGCGCAGGTGGTGCAGGCCTGGATGTAATCCCGGACGTCGGCCTCTAGGACGCCCACCAGAAGCGCTGCCGGACAACTGCCACGGTTCTTCGCACCCCTGGATGACAGGAGAGCTTAGAGCCGTGACAGAAGTCCAGGACTGCAGCCCTGGCCTCTGGTGGGAAGTAGAGTCTGTTCTTCGGCCCAGTTCCGGGGTCCGGGCTTCGTGCCAGGGCCTCCCGGACGGTTCTCTCTACGTCCCAGGTGAGGGTGGCCACGATAGTGGACTCCGGGATGATGGGTTCCGGTGGATCCGACAACTCCGTTTTGACTTCATCTTCATGTACCCGGGACAAGGCATCCGATCTCTGGTTCTTGGTCCTGGGACGGTAGGTGATCCGGAAGTCAAAACGGCCGAAGAACAGTGACCAGCGGGCTTGCCTGGGGTTCAGCCACTTGGCGGTCCTGATATACTCCAGGTTCCAGTGGTCAGTGAAAACCGTGAATGGCACGGACGTTCCCAGGTAACACTGGAGTTGCATCAGGAAGGGCATCCGGTGTAGAACTTGTGCCAAATACCAATGCAGATCTGGCTGTATCCACTGTGACGACCCCGAACAAAAACAGGAGCAGCCGAATGAACAACAACAACAACATGTATGGGAGTGATAATTCTGTCATATATTAAGCTTTTCCTTCTGCTTCTGTCCACACCTTTTCAGTCACACAGGTTCACTGTTAAATTGTCTTTTTTATGAGTTTTTTGTTATTATTGAGTCTGTGTGCCAAATACGTTTTATATATATATATATATTCAGAACCTCCATGACCAGTAAAAGATCAAGGACCGTGACGTCGCCCGGTATGGCGGAGCCGGGGTCCCACCCTGGAGCCAGGCCTGGGGTTGGGGCTCGCGTGCGAGCGCCTGGTGGTCGGGCCTTAGCCCATGGGGCCCGGCCAGGCTCAGCCCGAAAGAGTGACGTGGGCCCGCCCTCCTGTGGTTCACCACCTGCAGAAGGGGCCATGGGGGTCAGGTGCAGAGAGGATTGGGTGGCGGGCGAGGGCGGGTGGCCCGGCGGCCCGGTCCATGCTCACATCCCCTGGCTGTTGGGACGTAGAATGTCACTTTGCTAGGGGGGAAGGAGCCTGAGCTTGTGCGGGAGGTTGAGAGATACCGACTAGAGATAGTCGGGCTCACCTTCACGCACAGCTTGGGCTCTGGTACCCAACTCCTGGAGAGGGGCTGGATGCTTCATTTTTCTGGTGTTGCCCATGGGGAGAGGCGGAGAGCTGGGGTTGCATTGCTTATTGCTCCCCAGCTCAGTCACCATGTGTTGGAGTTCACTCCGGTGAACGAGAGGGTCGCGTCCCTACGCCTTTGGGTCGGGGACAGGTCTCTCACCATTGTCTCGGCTTATGGGCCGAGCGGCAGTGCAGAGTACCCGACCTTCCTGGAGTCCCTGGGAGGAGTACTAGATAGCGCTCCGACTGGGGACTCCATTGTTCTCCTGGGGGATTTCAACGCCAACGTGGGCGGCGACAGTGAGACCTGGTGGGGGGGTGATCAGGAAGCACGGCCTCCCCGATCTGAACCCGAGTGATGTTCAGTTGTTGGACTTCTGTGCTAGTCACAGTTTGTCCATCACAAACACCATGTTCGAGCACAAGGGTGTCCATAAGTGCACGTGGCACCAGGACACCCTGAGCCGGAGGTCGATGATCGACTTGTAGTCGTATCATCTGACCTTCGGCCACGTGTCTCAGACACTCGAGTGAAGAGAGGGGCAGAGCTGTCGACTGATCACCACCTGTGGAGAGTTGGATCTGCTGGGAGGGTAGGAAGCCGGTCAGACCTGGCAGGCCCAAACGCATCATGAGGGTCTGCTGGGAACGACTGGTGGAACCCTCTGTCAGCGAGGTCTTCAACTCCCACCTCCGGGACAGCTTCGCCCAGATCCCGGAGGAGGTTGGAGACATGGAGTCCGAGTGGACCATGTTCTCCACCTCCATTGTCGATGCGGCTGCTCGTAGCTGTGGTCGCAAGGTCTCTGGTGCCTGTCGCGGTTGCAATCCCCGAACCCAGTGGTGGACACCGGAAGTAAGGGATGCCGTCAAGCTGAAGAAGGAGTCCTACTTATCTTTGTTGGTAGGTGGGACCCAGAGGCAGCTGACAGGTACCGGCAGGCCAAGCGTGCCGCAGCCCGTGCGGTCTCAGAAGCAAAAACTCGGGTCTGGGAGGAGTTCGGGGAGGCTATGGAGGAGGACTATCAGTCGGCCTCGAAGAGATTCTGGCAAACCGCCTCAGGAGGCAGAAGCAGCTCTCCACCAGCACTGTTTACGGTGCGGGTGGGGAGCTGTTGACCCTGACTGGGGATGTTGTCGGGCGGTGGAAGGAGTACTTCGAGGATCTCCTCAATCCCATCGTCACATCTTCTGAAGAGGAAGCAGAGACTGGGGACTCAGAAGCGGACTCATCCATTACCCAGGCCGAAGTCACCGAGGTGGTTAGAAAGCTCCTCGGTGGCAGGGCTCCTGGGTGGATGAAATCCGTCCTGAGTACCTTAAGTCTCTGGATGTTGTGGGGCTGTCTTGGCTGACACGCCTCTGCAACATCGCGTGGCGATCGGGGACAGTGCCTCTGGATTGGCAGACCGGGGTGGTGGTCCCTCTGTTTAAGAAGGGGGACCGGAGGGTGTGTTCCAACTATAGGGGGATCACACTCCTCAGCCTCCCCGGTAAGGTCTATTCCAGAGTACTGGAGAGGAGAATTTGACCGATAGTCGAACCTCGGATTCAGGAGGAGCAGTGTGGTTTTCGTCCTTGTCGCAGCACACTGGACCAGCTCTACACACTCCATCGGGTGCTCGAGGGTTCATGGAAGTTTGCCCCACCAGTCCACATGTGTTTTGTGGATCTGGAGAAGGCGTTTGATCGTGTCCCTCGGGGCACCCTGTGGGGAGTGCTCTGGGAGTACGGGGTCCGGGGTCCTTTGCTAAGGGCTATCCGGTCCCTGTATGACCGCAGCAGGAGCTTGGTTCGCATTGCCGGTAGTAAGTCAAACCTGTTTCCAGTGCACATTTGCCTCCACCAGGGCTGTCCTTTGTCACCGGTTCTGTTCATTATTTTTATGGACAGAATTTCTAGGCACAGCCAGGGTTTAGAGGGGGTCTGGTTTGGGAACCACAGAATCTCGTCTCTGCTGTTTGCGGATGATGTGGTTCTGTTGGCTTCATCAAATCAGGACCTTCAGCATGCACTGGGGTGGTTTGCAGCCGAGTGTGACGCGTCCGGGATGAAATCAGCACCTCCAAATCCGAGGCTATGGTTCTCGACCGGAAAAAGGTGCTTTGCCCTCTTCAAGTCAGTGGAGTGTCCTTGCCTCAAGTGGAGGAGTTTAAGTATCTCGGGGTCTTGTTCACGAGTGAGGGACGGATGGAGCGTGAGATCGATAGACAGATCGGTGCAGCGTCTGCAGTGATGCGGTCGCTGTATCGGACCGTCGTGGTGAAGAGAGAGCTGAGTAGGGGGGCAAAGCTCTCAATTTACTGATCGATCTACGCTCCAATCCTCACCTATGGTCATGAGATTTGGCTCATAACCGAAAGAACGAGATTGCGAGTACAAGCGGCCGAGATGAGTTTCCTCTGCAGGGTGGCTGGGCGCTCCCTTAGAGATAGGGTGAGGAGCTCGGTCACTCGGGAGGAGCTCGGAGTCGAGCTGCTACTCCTCCACATCGAAAGGTGTCAGTTGAGGTGGATCGGGTATCTTTTCCGGATGCCCCCTGGACACCTCGCTGGAGAGGTGTTCCGGGCACGTCCCACTGGGAGGAGGCCCTGGGGAAGACCCAGGACACACTGGAGGGACTACATCTCTCGGCTGGCTTGGGAACGCCTTGGGGTTTCCCCGGAGGAGCTGGGGGAGATGTGTGTGGATCGGGAGGTCTGGGCGGCTTTGCTTGAGTTGCTGCCCCCGCGACCCAACTCCGGATAAAGCGGAAGAAAATGGATGGATGGATATATATATATATATATATATATATAGGTTGTGACACTGACAGTGAGCCAGAAACTGCACCTGCACTTGATTGTTGCATATATATATATATATATATATATATATATATATTGTCACGTTAATAAATTATCTTTACAAAATCAAATGTTTCACTGCATTCATTGTTTATCCCCTAAAAAAAACAATAGGTTATATGCTGAGCGACTTTCATGGTATAATATGATTCAAATCAGAAAACCTGCAATAAATAAATTAAAATGTGTTTCCATCGCTGGATTTCTCTCAAGAGAACTGGCTGTAAAAGTGATGGTTTGTATTGAAGATAATCGTTACATTCAGAATCAGAATAGAATTGAATGCCAAATAAGTTCACACATACAAGGAATTTGATCTGGTGTTAATTGGTACGAAAACAGAAATGAAAAGAAAAACACTTCTATAAGAAGTAAAAGAGTCAAATATTCAAAACTATATTCACTGTTAAATAAATAAAACGTAATGGAATGGGACTGTGTGGAAACAGGTGATTGGAGTAGAGATGTATGTACCTTTCAGTGCAGGGATGCACAATCTGTGCTTTATGGTAGTGGGGGGGCAGAGTAAGTGGGGGTCTCTGGTGTTGTTTATGAGTCCAGCTGTGGATGGAAAGAAGCTGTTTTTGTGTCTTGAGGTTTTGGTCCTGATGGACTTCACCCTCCTGCCAGAGGGGAGGGTTACAAAAAGTTTGTGTTCTGGGTGAGAAGGAACGGCCACTATCTTCCTTGCTTGCCTCAGGGTCCTGGAGGTGTACAGGTCATGAAGGTATGGCAGACTGCAGTCGATCACCCTCTCACCTTCTCACCTTCTCTGCTGTGTGAATGATATGCTGCAGTCTGCTGGTGCTGTACTTCACTGCATCTACAACACCACACCAGATATTTGATTTTAACATTGAAAAGGCCTTCTGATATATATATATATATATATATATATATATATATATATATATATATATATATATATATATATATATATATATATATATTTTATTTATTTTTTTTTTTTTACCTTATGAAAAGCTGTTTCTAACAGGACTTTGACCTTGAAAATTTTTTCCAATGTAAAAATTTGTAGAATTGGAAACTAGTGTTGGCGGAGGTTTGCGCTCCATGACCACATTGCTCTAGTTTTTAAGAGCCATACTAAAATACGAAATGAACAAAATGGGGAGCGAAATGGGGCCTAAAATTATGGTGCATTTCATTACATGCACTCAATTATGACAAAATTAACTTTATATCACAGTTACTCTCACAAAATTGATGTAGCATGATAGAGTTTTATGGCTTTACAGTATGTATTTCATGAAATTAACATTTATTATCCCTGTTTCGTGGTTATTTACTCCCATTTCATAATTATCCCTCCACGTTTGCTCCATTTTGTGACATTTTGTCCATTTTGTATTTTAGTATAGCCACGTTTATATTATAATTATTGTTATTTTTTATTACTATTATTAGTTGTAATGTCCTCATGTGAAATGTCCGTGGCTAAAATGTTCTGCACTGCTGCGCTCCATTCTCCTTGTCAATCTGGAGTTTTATTGGGAAACGTATCCAGTGTAAAACCTTTGCCAAATCCAAATCAACATGGAACCCTGAACAAAAACCCAAATAAATCAGCAAACGTGAATTTTACCTTTGAAATTTATATACAAGCAAATATCTGAAACTTTGAGGATAATTTATCATTATTATCTTGTTCCTTCCTGTTCATGTAATTATTTGCTTGGCGGGAATCGACTTCTGTACTGTCAGGTTTCAGCCCTGATCTGGGTTATGATTTTGTTTTTTTTTTTCCCTTTCTGTTACCCAGCATTTGCCCTGGCCTTGGCCCCAGCATATTAGTGTTTTATTTATGTCACGTGTTCACTCTCTTTCTTTGCATCTTGCTTTTGTCCTTAGTTTTGTCCTTGGTTCATCATTTATTCTTTGTCTAGTTTTGCATTGCCAATTTGTATTACTTTTTCATACTGCAGTTCCATTCTTGTTCATCCAGTCTGTGTTTTCATTGTTTATCATTTGTTTCTTTTGCTGTGCACATTTCAGAATCATGAGAAACATTACACAAGTATTTCTAAAGCAGTTATTAAGTTCGTCACTGATTCTGGTGTAAACCAAAGTCAGATCAGCGGAGTAAACGCGTTCTGATAAAACACGTGTAATACCTGGATGTTACCGCTAGAAGGAAGCATGACACTGTCGGGAGTTTAGTGCGACGGAAGGAAAACAACACGGAGAGAAGAAGAAAAAAGAAGAGGAAGAGGAAAAATAGACTTAAAGTTCTTATAAAACGTCTGGCATTATAGATAATTATAGGTATCTGTTTTTATGTGTATCTTGTTGGAAATTAAAGTTCTTAAAACTTCTTAGAAAAAGAAGATGTAACTTTTAGGGGGCTTTAGTTTTTGTTCGTAAAGTTTCCTATTTTTTTTTTTCTTACTGCTCGCTTTTCCCGTCTTCTTTTTATTTTTTTCCCCTCAAACATATAGGTTTGTCGTGCACGCGCTTTGTTTTACCACTCGTTTATGTTGTTTGACTTGATGTTTTAGGGAATTGAACTATGCTGTCTGAAGTTCTCAGGTGCTGCTGATAGTTCCACAAAGCCATGGCCCACAGTGGAGTCAGTCCGGGTCCGGGTCCAGGTCCAGGTCCAGAAAGAAGGTCTTCCAGTCCCTTCTCAGCATCAGCCAGCTGTGCCAAGAGCCGGGAAGCAAAGAGAAGTACAAGTCTAAAGAAAGATCATTCCTTTTCACATTACAGCTGTTGCCAGCAGTGACGGAGGTCTTCACGGCAAACCAGAAAGTGTAACATCGGTAAAATTCCAAGGATCTGCTCGGAATCCCCTTGTGGACACATCTGGAAGCCTGACGGCTAACTCATTTAGGAACAGAATGTCTGCTGGGAGCACCAAGGAACGTGTTTCTAATTCAGGTTCTGTACAAGCTGCAGAGGAGCAGACAAGTCCTCTGTCTCAGGTAATTTAAGCAAAAGTTGAAGCAATGAATTTCACCTGCAGTGACCATGTTCACGTTAATTGAAGGTCCTGGAACAGTTGGACTTTACAGGTTTTCTTTTTCTTTTCTCTTTTTTTTTGTCATTTGAAAGGAAATGAGAAATATGAGCTCAAAGCCATCTTTAATTTGAGGGTGTTTACACACAAAACAGTTGAACTGTGTTGTCCCCCCCCATCCCACATCCTGTTTTTCCTTTTGAATGCTTTGTTGAACATCCTTTGCTGTCAGTGATGGCCTGGAACATAGATTTTTCTGTCGAGAGAGTAAAGCACAAACACTTTAATGTCTAAAATGCTGAAATTAAACAGTTGAATAGGTTTGAATTGTTCACACACATATGTAGAGTCACTGTGGTTTTGCTATTGAGCAGGAGAATTGTATAAATTTTAGACCATACAGTTATGTACATAAGTAATTGGGTAGTGACGCTGCAACGGTACTATACTGTTTGTGTTTTCTGAAATAATTATGGACTCAGAAACATTCATGTATCCATTCCCTGCCTTAACTAAGGAGAACTGGCTGAAAAATGTGTGATTTGTATTAATAATAATCATTACATTTAGTTTGTCTGAGTACTTGTGTTCCTCTGAAAATGAAGGGACTATGTATAAAATGGCCAGCATGTAATTGTCTAATTTTAATAACTATATCCATCACATGGTTATTGTGTACTCTTTTTCTGCTTCCTCTCTGAAGCCTGCTGGTAGGAAAGTAGAAAACCTCATGGATACCTCAAAGACTAAATCACCTTCCCGCATAAGAGTTCCTCAGAGGCAGAAATGCAAACTCAAACAAGCAAGTTCCGTTTGCAGCTACACCAAGCCTCAGACAGGTTGGTTAACTGTTTTATTCAATTGCAAACCGTATTCATTCTTGTATGAAATTTAATTATTTCTAAGTGAAAAACCGCTGCAGAAAATGGAGATGCATATATTGGTGTCATCATAACAAATGTGTTTTGTAAGTTATTTATGGGATGACTAAAACTGCTAGTGATTTCCTTTGTGTGTGTGTCTGCACAAAACAACACGCTGGACAGCAGTTTGGTGCAGAATCACCATGAATAAACACAAACAATGAATCCGTCATGGCATTTTAAATAACTTTATATGAAAATGAAGTAGACTTTGTAAATGACTTAACACAAGTATTGTTTAGTAACATGAAATGTTGAGTTGCTGAAAAGAATTTTTCAGTTTTTAGCTGAGCTAAGTGTATAGCCTCAGATATATATCTGTAAGACTACAATCATCTCTTAGATGTGAGTAAATGCTTTCAAGAGTCAGGCAGAAAATGCAAAATTTTAAATTTACTTGATGAAACCTGCATGATGGTGAAATCCAAAGATAAATGTTTAACGTGTGTCCTTCAAATTAATTTTTAAATGTTAAAATCCCATCCAATGTGTCCTTTAAACAAGCAGGTACGAGTGGAGTTGATGTCACAAATGGATTTTACTGTATTTTTCCACCTGATATTTACTTAACCTGTGTGTGTGTGTGTGTGTGTGTGTGTGTGTGTGTGTGTGTGTGTGTGTGTGTGTGTGTGTGTGTTTCCCAAAGCCATGAAGAAGAAGAAGAGGAAAATGGGAATGTACAGTCTTGTCCCAAAAAAGAAGACCAAAGTCCTTAAGCAGCAAGAGAAGGCAGGTCCATGCATTTGTCTATTCATCCTCCTCCTCCTACTGATGTCCCAAATGAATCTGGTCTGTATAGGATCTGTGTTTTAGTATGGCACTTTAAACTGAACATATGCTGGAGCGTGATAGGGTTTTAATCTACATTGATCCCAGAAAGCCCACAGAGGTTTTTAGCATCAACACAGCTGTATTCCCAACTCTTAAATATACAGTTTGACATCAGTATGGTTTGACGTCAGAATGCATGAGCTTGGTGGAAGAACCCCGTATTGATAAGTGATATTGATCGTGTCTGATGCATATGGTTCCGATGGATTGAAAAATTTGGAGCTGATTCTTAACTGGAACTGGTTCTTGATTCCCGTCCCTGTCTGTTGTCATGAGAGGGAGCATGTTTTGGACAGGAGCTGCAGTGCAGAGTCGCAGACTGCACTCAGGGGTGTAGCCAGATGGGGGCTGTTTGATTTGTCCTCATAAGATAATTGAAAATTGGTGTTCACTGTATAAAGATGTGAAAGAAGGAAACTCATTCTGGTCTGTTTTCTTCAAGGAGGCAGTATTGGACTTTTGTTGTTGATGATGATGATTCTTCTTCATTAGTATTTTTTTGTACATCATATTTGTGAAATACATGTATAAACAGACCTGTAGGTATCTCCAGTACCAGTTTGTTAATTCATTCAAAATTTTTCCTACTCCTGATGTACTATGGCAGAACAAGGGCTATCATTTTCTAAGCTTCTGTACAGGTCTCTGGTTTGTCTTTTACTGATGTGATATCTGCTTTGGACATCAGGTGTTCTGAAACAATGTCCCACAAATTTTACTGGTCATGTTTACATCTCCTGTTTTTTAATGACAGCTTTAGGAAGTGTTTTCATAATTAAATCAAATGTATTTATCCTTCAACACAACTACTTAACATGTTACCTTAAGGCCTAGTTCAAAAATAATAAAGCCAAAGTGTGACATAACCATCAAAATTTAAAAGTGGTCTTTTTTGTGAAATCATTTTAGGTATGGTTATATTTCATTATTTTTATTGGTCTCCATTCAGTCATTGCTAGAAATGATCAGTGCATATATATATATACTATAATATGCGAGAGCGTAACGCTTGTGACAACAGTTGGAGGTATCTTCTTTAGTCTGCAGAAGCCTGAAACAAAGAAATTCTGTCCATTAGTTCCTGGTGTTATTGAACAATTAATATAATTATTCTATTGAAAAAATGTATTACTGTGTGTTACTATGAAGCACAAACAAACAAACTGACAAAATACCAGGTTATTTCTTTAACATTCAACTTTAAATGATAATGCTAAATATCAGTGTCACACAAAATTGATGAATAAAGTGCTATTTTGGGGGTAAATTTTGTGCATATCTCTGGAACCGTGCAGGATGTTTCCATGAAATTTTCAGTATCTGTCAAAGAGACTATAGGCAACTCACAGACAAATCTGGATGGTGCTAAATAAAATAATGGCTTGTTCATGACAAATGCAATGCAAATCAGCAGTTAGGCTTCATTATTTTTGAACTAGGCCTTAAAGTACTATACACGAGTAACTGAAAACATAACAGCAGCTTTATGCAACTTTTCCTTCGGTGGGGTTCAGGGGCGCTGCTCTTCACAATTTACAAACATCTTCTGAGAATGTTGTATCTTGTAATACATTAACAGTTGATCGATATAATGTGATCTGTAAGTAGTCCCTGGTGCATACAGTGTCTCACAAGGGACAGACTTAATTTTGAATATGAATAGTACACAGACCCCATTATGATTTTTGTGGCACGACCTTTCATTCCCCAAAACTGTCCAGTGTGGCTGAACCAGTGCAGTTCTATAAAAATTAGCAATGGTAACTTATTGGAAGTATTTGGTTGCTTTTGTTGCTTCTGTCAGTAAGCTTAGGGAGGTAATTACTAATTTGCTTGGGGATCAATCAATCAATCAATCAATCAATTTTTTTATATAGCGCCAAATCACAACAAACAGTTACCCCAAGGCGCTTTATATTGTAAGGCAAGGCCATACAATAATTATGTAAAACCCCAATGGTCAAAACGACCCCCTGTGAGCAAGCACTTGGCTACAGTGGGAAGGAAAAACTCCCTTTTAACAGGAAGAAACCTCCAGCAGAACCAGGCTCAGGGAGGGGCAGTCTTCTGCTGGGACTGGTTGGGGCTGAGGGAGAGAACCAGGAAAAAGACATGCTGTGGAGGGGAGCAGAGATCGATCACTAATGATTAAATGCAGAGTGGTGCATACAGAGCAAAAAGAGAAAGAAACAGTGCATCATGGGAACCCCCCAGCAGTCTACGTCTATAGCAGCATAACTAAGGGATGGTTCAGGGTCACCTGATCCAGCCCTAACTATAAGCTTTAGCAAAAAGGAAAGTTTTAAGCCTAATCTTAAAAGTAGAGAGGGTGTCTGTCTCCCTGATCTGAATTGGGAGCTGATTCCACAGGAAAGGAGCCTGAAAGCTGAAGGTTCTGCCTCCCATTCTACTCTTACAAACCCTAGGAACTACAAGTAAGCCTGCAGTCTGAGAGCGAAGCGCTCTATTGGGGTGATATGGTACTATGAGGTCCCTAAGATAAGATGGGACCTGATTATTCAAAACCTTATAAGTAAGAAGAATAATTTTAAATTCTATTCTAGAATTAACAGGAAGCCAATGAAGAGAGGGCAATATGGGTGAGATATGCTCTCTCCTTCTAGTCCCCGTCAGTACTCTAGCTGCAGCATTTTGAATTAACTGAAGGCTTTTTAGGGAACTTTTAGGACAACCTGATAATAATGAATTACAATAGTCCAGCCTAGAGGAAATAAATGCATGAATTAGTTTTTTCAGCATCACTCTGAGACAAGACCTTTCTGATTTTAGAGATATTGCGTAAATGCAAAAAAGCAGTCCTACATATTTGTTTAATATGCGCTTTGAATGACATATCCTGATCAAAAATGACTCCAAGATTTCTCACAGTATTACTAGAGGTCAGGGTAATGCCATCCAGAGTAAGGATCTGGTTAGACACCATGTTTCTAAGATTTATGGGGCCAAGTACAATAACTTCAGTTTTATCTGAGTTTAAAAGCAGGAAATTAGAGGTCATCCATGTCTTTATGTCTGTAAGACAATCCTGCAGTTTATCTAATTGGTGTGTGTCCTCTGGCTTCATGGATAGATAAAGCTGGGTATCATCTGCGTAACAATGAAAATTTAAGCAATACCGTCTAATAATACTGCCTAAGGGAAGCATGTATAAAGTGAATAAAATTGGTCCTAGCACAGAACCTTGTGGAACTCCATAATTAACTTTAGTCTGTGAAGAAGATTCCCCATTTACATGAACAAATTGTAATCTATTAGACAAATATGATTCAAGCCACCGCAGCGCAGTGCCTTTAATACCTATGGCATGCTCTAATCTCTGTAATAAAATTTTATGGTCAACAGTATCAAAAGCAGCACTGAGGTCTAACAGAACAAGCACAGAGACGAATCCACTGTCCGAGGCCATAAGAAGATCATTTGTAACCTTCACTAATGCTGTTTCTGTACTATGATGAATTCTAAAACCTGACTGAAACTCTTCAAATAGACCATTCCTCTGCAGATGATCAGTTAGCTGTTTTACAACTACCATTTCAAGAATTTTTGAGAGAAAAGGAAGGTTGGAGATTGGCCTATAATTAGCTAAGATAGCTGGGTCAAGTGATGGCTTTTTAAGTAATGGTTTAATTACTGCCACCTTAAAAGCCTGTGGTACATAGCCAACTAACAAAGATAGATTGATCATATTTAAGATCGAAGCATTAAATAATGGTAGGGCTTCCTTGAGCAGCCTGGTAGGAATGGGGTCTAATAAACATGTTGATGGTTTGGATGAAGTAACTAATGAAAATAACTCAGACAGAACAATCGGAGAGAAAGAGTCTAACCAAATACCGGCATCACTGAAAGCAGCCAAAGATAACGATACGTCTTTGGGATGGTTATGAGTAATTTTTTCTCTAATAGTTAAAATTTTGTTAGCAAAGAAAGTCATGAAGTCATTACTAGTTAAAGTTAATGGAATACTCAGCTCAATAGAGCTCTGACTCTTTGTCAGCCTGGCTACAGTGCTGAAAAGAAACCTGGGGTTGTTCTTATTTTCTTCAATTAGTGATGAGTAGAAAGATGTCCTAGCTTTATGGAGGGCTTTTTTTATAGAGCAACAGACTCTTTTTCCAGGCTAAGTGAAGATCTTCTAAATTAGTGAGACGCCATTTCCTCTCCAACTTACGGGTTATCTGCTTTAAGCTACGAGTTTGTGAGTTATACCACGGAGTCAGGCACTTCAGATTTAAAGCTCTCTTTTTTAGAGGAGCTACAGCATCCAAAGTTGTCTTCAATGAGGATGTAAAACTATTGACGAGATACTCTATCTCACTTACAGAGTTTAGGTAGCTACTCTGCACTGTGTTGGTATATGGCATTAGAGAACATAAAGAAGGAATCATATCCTTAAACCTAGTTACAGCGCTTTCTGAAAGACTTCTAGTGTAATGAAACTTATTCCCCACTGCTGGGTAGTCCATCAGAGTAAATGTAAATGTTATTAAGAAATGATCAGACAGAAGGGAGTTTTCAGGGAATACTGTTAAGTCTTCTATTTCCATACCATAAGTCAGAACAAGATCTAAGATATGATTAAAGTGGTGGGTGGACTCATTTACTTTTTGAGCAAAGCCAATAGAGTCTAATAATAGATTAAATGCAGTGTTGAGGCTGTCATTCTCAGCATCTGTGTGGATGTTAAAATCGCCCACTATAATTATCTTATCTGAGCTAAGCACTAAGTCAGACAAAAGGTCTGAAAATTCACAGAGAAACTCACAGTAACGACCAGGTGGACGATAGATAATAACAAATAAAACTGGTTTTTGGGACTTCCAATTTGGATGGACAAGACTGAGTCAAGCTTTCAAATGAAAGCTTGACTCTTGGGATACACGTAGGTGTTGGGTAACTCATTTCACCTTTAAATTAAATGACTTTTTAACTTCTTGTCAACTCATATAGCATTTTTATATTAAAATTTGTTTTAATAAAAACACCTTAAAATAATATGCAAAATAGAATAAATCAGGAGTTGGGAAATGCATCTTTTACCACACTGTGTATTCTCAAACTGTGGGGCAAATAATATTTATCTGTTATGATTCAAGATCCTTTTAGTAAACACCAAATTCTTCAAAATGACACACTAGTGTGTAAAAATGCAGGAAACGTTGAATTCAAAGTGATTCAGGAATGCTGGCAGGAAAAAGAATATCATTACAAGCAGGTACAAGGGTGATTGTAGTGCGTGATAGTATTTAGGACATGTTAGTGTTAGTTTGGTCCAAATGGAATTAGAGACAATCAAAGTGGACATTGAAATACACAAAATGTGGCAGAGTTGACCCAAGATTGAAATGTTGTTTTTTTTGTTATTGTTTTTTTTGTTTTTCTTCTTCTTTCTTCAAATCAGAATGTGGAGCCCCTTGACATTATGAAGCAGAGCAGACTTGCAGCAGATGCAGTCATACCAGAGAGTCTACATGAAATGAAGAGCGGAGACGGGATGGTTGAGAAAAATGACTTACTGATGGAGGTGAAGCTGGGTGAAGGATGCTGCATTGAATACACAGAACTGGCTTTGGACTGTCTCGATCTTAAGGCTCAGGAAGAGCTGCTCTTGCCTCGTCTTTCAGGTGAAGCCAGCATTCGACATGGATTTAACATCAAAGGTTTTACATGTCAAAATAGATCTCCCAAATTCAGATTGTTCCCATTTTCCTATACAGAGTGATGTTGGAATCATTAGTCTTAAATTCAATCCATAATGTGGCAAGAGTCCAGGTTTTCATCCCAAACCCTGACTGCCGTATCCACACATTCATCCGCCCACTCCTTTTTATTTTTAAATAAAAGTTGGTTAAATGCCCACCCTAAATTAACCGAAATCTTAACAATTTAGATTTAGGCTGTTAGTGACCATCTGGTGATCCACCGGGTTTACTTTGTGCAGTTCTGTGACCATTTTAAGTTTTGAGCGAAAGCTCAGAAGCTTCGCTTTTGGGTGGAGCAGGTTCGTTTCTGTCAGGTTCATGTCTGTCAGTCACCGGGATGTTTCTGCTCATTCTAAAATGTAGGTCACATCCTGAAAAATACCGTGAATTGCAGAGTGAGCTTTCCGGAAATACATTTGCTAATGTGCAGAGTGAGAGGAATAAAATACATCTGCGATCACTAATTATTTAACGCATGTGTGCGGAGAGACTTACAATCATGAGTACTTTTATGTTGTCTTGCTAACTGGGACGTGAAAAAACGTGCGACATGTCCTTTAAATAAATTTTTTATTAAAGCTGTTTAAAGGCATGCCCTATAATAAATTAATTTCCTGACCTCTACATGTGGTAAAAAGGAAAAAATAAAGAGTTTGTCTCATTGCTTCTGCATCTTACCTGTGATACTGTCATCAGCATGCGCTGGTAGTACGTAGACCAAGCAGAGGGAAAAAAAATATGGAATCACTCAATCCTGAGGAAAAAATTATGGAATCATGAAAAACAAAAGAACGCTCCAACACTTCACTAGTATTTTGTTGCACCACCTCTGGCTTTTATAACAGCTTGCAGTCTCTGAGGCATGGACTTAATGAGTGATAAACAGTACTCTTCATCAATCTGGCTCCAACTTTCTCTGATTGCTGTTGCCAGATCAGCTTTGCAGGTTGGAGCCTTGTCATGGACCATTTTCTTCAACTTCCACCAAAGATTTTCAATTGGATTAAGATCCGGACTATTTGCAGGCCATAACATTGACCCTATGTGTCTTTTTGCAAGGAATGTTTTCACAGTTTTTGCTCTATGGCAAGATGCATTATCATCTTGAAAAATGATTTCATCATCCCCAAACATCCTTTCAATTGATGGGATAAGAAAAGTGTCCAAAATATCAATGTAAACTTGTGCATTTATTGATGATGTAATGACAGCCATCTCCCCAGTGCCTTTACCTGACATGCAGCCCCATATCGTCAATGACTGTGGAAATTTACATGTTCTCTTCAGGCAGTCATCTTTATAAATCTCATTGGAACGGCACCAAACAAAAGTTCCAGCATCATCACCTTGCCCAATGCAGATTCGAGATTCATCACTGAATATGACTTTCATCCAGTCATCCACAGTCCATGATTGCTTTTCCTTAACCCATTGTAACCTTGTTTTTTTCTGTTTAAGTGTTAATGATGGCTTTCGTTTAGCTTTTCTGTATGTAAATCCCATTTTCTTTAGGCGGTTTCTTACAGTTCGGTCACAGACGTTGACTCCAGTTTCCTCCCATTCGTTCCTCATTTGTTTTGTTGTGCATTTTCGATTTTTGTGACATATTGCTTTAAGTTTTCTGTCTTGACGCTTTGATGTGTTCCTTGGTCTACCAGTATGTTTGCCTTTAACAACCTTCCCATGTTGTTTGTATTTGGTCCAGAGTTTAGACACAGCTGACTGTGAACAACCAACATCTTTTGCAACATTGCGTGATGATTTACCCTCTTTTAAGAGTTTGATAATCCTCTCCTTTGTTTCAATTGACATCTCTCGTGTTGGAGCCATGATTCATGTCAGTCCACTTGGTGCAACAGCTCTCCAAGGTGTGATCACTCCTTTTTAGATGCAGACTAATGAGCAGATCTGATTTGATGCAGGTGTTAGTTTTGGGGATGAAAATTTACGGCGTGATTCCATAATTTATTCCTCATAATTGAGTGAGTCCATATTTTTTTCCCTCTGCTTGGTCTAAAAAAGTAACTGTTACTGACTGCCACAATTATTTTTCCTGATTTCTTACAGTGTTTCTTAAAGCCAGAAAGTTGCCATTTGAAATGACTTTAGTTTTGTGTCATGTCTGTGATCTGCTTTTTTTCTGCAAAATTAAACAACTGAATGAACATTCTCCGAGGCCGGTGATTCCATAATTATTGCCAGGGGTTGTAGTCACATAAGAATGATGTCAGGTTGAGAGTTTGCAATACGACAATTGCGCACAAGGCAGAACAGATATGGCACTAAATGGATGAGTTATTTGTGATGAAACCAGACTTGTCATTGAAATATATGGAGGCATGGTACATACCCATGCTACATCTCAGGGCGTGTAATCACCTGCTCATGTAATCAGAGAGTCAAAACCTACACTCGGAGTCATTTATGGAACAAGATTGAGAACAATGGTGTGGATTTTAAAGTTATTCACTGTTATTGATAGTATGTATTTTAAATGTTATGTCACACTGCATCATCGATGAGGGATGTCAGGTTTGACCTCGCCTGGACATACAAGAAATGATACTTGAGACAAGAACTCAGACAGAGAGTTGAGATATCTTTTGTGAGCTTTGCAAAGGGGAGACAGCAGAGTTGGCAGCTTCTACGTGCAGTTCTCCAACTGTGACATCCTCCGCGAGGCTCTTTTATTGTGTGTAAAAAACAAAGATAAAGGTGGGGGCTACATGAGTCCACAGGCGTATTGTTACAACATGTGCTATTAGTCAGGTGCAGATATGTATGCAATCAACTGAAACATTCTGATCTTAGGTACAGAGTGAGTGGTTTTGCTGAAGCTTGCTAAATGTCAAACCGCAAACAGGCTGACCTGCAGCTGTGCTATCTATCTGGGAATATCTGAGAGAAACAGTTTGTAGAATTTAAGATACAAAAGGAACAATATAGAAGAGCAGATCTAATAAAAGATAATAAATGATAACATGTTTGTAGAGTACATTTTATCTAACAAGGGATTCATATGCAGTTTGGCGATTCTATTTAAGAAGAACACTTGCCTAAATTTTTAGATGTGTAAAGTGTTGTTTTTCATCACACGTGCCATGAATTGTGTTTATCGGCCATCAGATGCTGATGCAACAGAAAAGGACCTGGCTGAAGAGTTACCACTGTGTTGCTGCCGAATGGAGACTCCTCACAGTGGAAGCAGCCTCTCCACACTGGATCAGACCTGCATGGCCATGGAAAGAGTAGATGGAATGGTAACACAATTCTAATACAGCACCTGCACATTTACCTACAAAAAAAAACAATTAAATCAACCCTATCTGTTCAACAAGGCTATATTTTATAAAACAACCACAAAAAGCAAGAATGAAAAGGGCAAATTCCTTGGGCCTGAGTTCAACATGTGAAGCCGTCACTGAGAATGCTTACATGACCCTAACTAGAAGACTCTGCTCATAGAACGCAAGCTCCGCCAACACTAGTTTCCAATTCCACAAATTTTTACCTTGGAAAAAATTTCCATGGTCAAAGTCCTGTTAGAAGTGGCTTTTCATAAGCTAAAATATAATACAGAATATATATCAAAAGGGCTTTTCAATGTTAAAATCAAATATCTGCTAAATCCACAATATTGATCAGATGCGGATCAAACTTAGTCTGTTCATTGAGACTGCCAATTTGCACCTTATTGTCACAAATGAGAGTGATTGAGGCACTTTTGATTGATTGAGATACAATGCAAAATGAACACCAAATGGGCTTAATACAACCCCTGGTAAAAATTATGGAATCACCGGCCTTGGAGGATGTTCATTCAGTTGTTTAATTTTGTAGAAAAAAAGCAGATCACAGACATGACACAAAACTAAAGTCATTTCAAATGGCAACTTTCTGGCTTTAAGAAACACTATAAGAAATCAAGAAAAAAAAATTGTAGCAGTCAGTAACGGTTACTTTTTAGACCAAGCAGAGGGAAAAAAATATGGAATCACTCAATTATGAGGAAAAAATTATGGAATCACCCTGTAAATTTTCATCCCCAAAACTAACACCTGCATCAAATCAGATCTGCTCGTTAGTCTGCATCTAAAAAGGAGTGATCACACCTTGGAGAGCTGTTGCACCAAATGGACTGACATGAATCATGGCTCCAACACGAGAGATGTCAATTGAAACAAAGGAGAGGATTATCAAACTCTTAAGAGGGTAAATCATCACGCAATGTTGCAAAAGATGTTGGTTGTTCACAGTCAGCTGTGTCTGAACTCTGGACCAAATACAAACAACATGGGAAGGTTGTTAAAGGCAAACATACTGGTAGACCAAGGAAGACATCAAAGAGTCAAGACAGAAAACTTAAAGCAATATGTCTCAAAAATTGAAAATGCACAACAAAACAAATGAGGAACGAATGGGAGGAAACTGGAGTCAACGTCTGTGACTGAACTGTAAGAAACCGCCTAAAGGAAATGGGATTTACATACAGAAAAGCTAAACGAAAGCCATCATTAACACCTAAACAGAAAAAAACAAGGTTACAATGGGCTAAGGAAAAGCAATCGTGGACTGTGGATGACTGGATGAAAGTCATATTCAGTGATGAATCTCGAATCTGCATTGGGCAAGGTGATGATGCTGGAACTTTTGTTTGGTGCCGTTCCAATGAGATTTATAAGATGACTGCCTGAAGAGAACATGTACATTTCCACAGTCATTGATGATATGGGGCTGCATGTCAGGTAAAGGCACTGGGGAGATGGCTGTCATTACATCATCAATAAATGCACAAGTTTACATTGATATTTTGGACACTTTTCTTATCTCATCAATTGAAAGGATGTTTGGGGATGATGAAATCATTTTTCAAGATGATAATGCATCTTGCCATAGAGCAAAAACTGTGAAAACATTCCTTGCAAAAAGACACATAGGGTCAATGTTATGGCCTGCAAATAGTCCGGATCTTAATCCAATTGAAAATCTTTGGTGGAAGTTGAAGAAAATGGTCCATGACAAGGCTCCAACCTGCAAAGCTGATCTTGCAACAGCAATCAGAGAAAGTTAGAGCCAGATTGATGAATAGTACTGTTTGTCACTCATTAAGTCCATGCCTCAGAGACTGCAAGCTGTTATAAAAGCCAGAGGTGGTGCAACAAAATACTAGTGATGTGTTGGAGCGTTCTTTTGTTTTTCATGATTCCATAATTTTTTCCCTCAGAATTGAGTGATTCCATATTTTTTTTTCCCTCTGCTTGGTCTAAAAAAGTAACCGTTACTGACTGCCACAATTTTTTTTTCCTGATTTCTCATAGTGTTTCTTAAAGCCAGAAAGTTGCCATTTGAAATGACTTTAGTTTTGTGTCATGTCTGTGATCTGCTTTTTTTCTACAAAATTAAACAACTGAATGAACATCCTCTGAGGCCGGTGATTCCATAATTTCTGCCAGGGGTTGTAATATTAAATTTAAATGTCCCCAAAATCCACAATGCGGATCGGATCCAGATAAAACTTTGTCAGGTGATAGTGAGTGCTGCTCTACACCTGAGTTTCAAATATGAGAGTGATTGGGGCATGTTTTTTTTTTTAATTATAATGTAAAATATACACTAAAAGGGTTTTCAATGTTCAATTTAAATGGTCACAAAATCTGTATTCTAGATCAGTTCCGGATCAAACTTTGTCAGTAAATAAAGGATCCTATCCTACATAACACTCTCAAATATGAAAGACCTTTTTTTTTTTTACAGAATTATTAAATTTGTGAATATTCATTCGCGCCGAGAAGACGATCAAACTTGACTAGCTAGAGGAAGTAAAAGTCGTAACAAGGTTTCCGTAGGTGAACCTGCGGAAGGATCATTGAGTATGTGCAAGTATGTTTCAAGTATAACTTCTAGTTTACTTTTTATATACTTATAAGTACTATTTTTTGGTAAGGGTTGTTAAAGGATAGGGATTTTTCCTGACTTTGATCTTTGAGCTATGATCTTGAAAAGTGAATCAGTTCTTGCCAGTGGTGGGCACAGTTCCGTGAATCCACTAACCGCTAATTAGCAAAGCTAACTTTTTTGTTAGCGTATTAGCTTTTAAGCTAATTTTGGAAACCATCAGCGGACCAATTAGCTTCTGCTAAATTTAGTTCCACGAGCTTTCAGTCTGCAAACATTTTTTTTTTTTTTTCTGGCATAGTGAGTAAAACTTAAATGCAAAAAACATTTATAAACCCTAAAATTGTACGTTAGTTCCTGTCATGTGTTTTGCAACAATCATACAGTTCATATCATACAGTAGAGCTCAGTCCTCCCCCAGCAGAAGGGGCCCGGACAGCTATGGGATGGGAGTGTGAATAGCAACCAATCATTGGTTGCTATTTGTTGTGAATCACACTTCACAAACAGAATTCCCAGTTTTGCTAATGCTTTTTTTTTTTTAAACACAAATAAAAAAAATTACATATTTACAAATAAATAAACCAACCAATCAGTGATTGAAAGGGGACTCATTTTTCCCATACTGCCTTTTGTCGTGTGTGTCTGTTAATGCTCAGACCTTCAGAATTAGCACATTACTTTAAAAGATATGTGCGATATTTTCACTTTGTAAAAATGACAGTTACTGTTAATGTATATAAACTGTCCAGAATTAGTTTTGTTTATGAGTGAAATTATGAGTGAAAAGTGCTTTGCGTTTCATGTCTCCTACGCACTGTCTTTGTTGTAGTATATCACCTTTGGTTTTAGTCAGAAGCCTTGACGGTGCTTAAACCTGAAAGGGGAGAAAGGGCAGTTCTTGAAGAAAAAGCATAGACTGTATAGAAGAAAAGACTTTGGTCTCTCTCTCTCACACACACACAAACAGATATAGTGCTTCTTGTGTTCATGCTGTTTCTTTTAAGTGTTTATTTTGTTGTACAGTGGTCCCTCGTTTATCGCGGAAGTTACGTTCTAAAAATAGCCCGCGATATGCGAAATCTGCGAAGTGGCCAGCGTTATTTTTTACAATTATTATAGACGTTTTAAAGCTGTAAAACCCCTCACTACACACTTTATACACTTTTCTCAATCAGGCATGAACATTTTCTCACTTTCTCTCGTGTGTAAACACTCTCAAGTTCAAACCTTAGTAGAAAAATAAGACCAACCTGTTTTCAGGCCCAAACATTTGTTTGAGAAATAAAAAATAGAACGTTTCCTATAAATAATTATGATGGCTTTTAGAACTAACAAATTTAATTTTAACGATCAACATACGAGGTTGGACACATAAGAAATTATTAATAGTGACTGACCAGTATTTCACAGTTCCTCTGATCGCGCCTCTGCGTGCTGCACTGTCACGTCTTTTTCCACCGACTCACACCTTGCTGCAGGTGTCTTTTTCCGAGTGTAGAACACAGTTATGGGTAGTTGTTGGGGCTCTTTTTTCTTCTGGGCGAGAAGATTCTTATAAACAGACACGCAGAACACAATGCACGTGCTATCGCTTCGCGGTGTCGCGGCCGGCTGCTTGATGAGGCCGCGGAACACAATGCACTGTAAAAAAAAGCATGCAAAATTGGACTAAAAAAAATCCGCGAAACATCGAGGCCGCGAAAGGTGAACCGCGTTATAGCGAGGAACCACTGTATTAGTGAAACTAACTGCAAATTTGCAACAGGAAAAAAATGACAGAATTCAGCATTTTTGCAAAAACCTTCTTTCATCTTTGCTTAGCTGAGTCGTTGTCATCGGCGAGTGATAAAACAGGAAATGATGAGACCCTCCAACGCTGTCCATCTGCTGGTTTTGTGTGAGGATCACCGAGCTGGCATGGTCAAACATCAGTGCTGCCCAGGCTGTGGACTCTTCTGCAGAGTGGTGAGTGGCAGTTGATTATGCTAATGTCAAGATGACTCATGCCAAATGTTTGCATCTACTTGCTGTAGCATCGTTGCAAATTTTCAAGTTCAACAAAAGCTATCAATTTACATATTTTATGGTAATGTTCATAAATTTGTTATTGACAAAGTATTGTTTGTAGTGTTAATTTTGTCGCCCATTTTTCAATTTAGTCTTAGTCTTGTGTCAAAGTTCATTCTTAGTCACATTTAGTCATGCACATATCATTTTTGTTAGTCATGTTTTAGTCAGACAAGAACTCGAGGTATTTTAGTCGAGTTTTTAGTCTTTTTCTATTTATTTCAGAGATCATTTTTGTTTATTCATTCCAGTTGAGTTGTGTTCCACAGCTGAAATATTGATTAAATGTCTGGAATAACAAACATCTTGAATTAATTGAATTGAATTGAATGAATCTTCAGTGCAACTTTGCTAAAAGTGTCTTGTTTGTTGATTCAATACACATTCACAAATGATGCACTTGTTCTGATGTTTTATATTTATTAGAAACACCAACAAAATAAAACAAAAACTGGAGTTAAATAATATGATTATTACAGCTGGACTCTTATAGCCGAGTAGATTTAGAGAGATTTAAATGTAAAGTGCGACTTTGGCCCCGGTCTCCCTACAATACTTGCACCTGGAACACTGCTGCACAGCTGTGTAGTATATAGTATGCTGTCTGTTTTACAGTGTTTGGAAAGAGGTGTCATGTGATTTAAAACGGCAATTCGCTTTGAAGTTATTGATTGCAGAATGATCCGCCTTTCCACCTTTACTCGGCAGAGGGGCGCAGCAAATCCCACAATACACACATACACCTGGAGCTCACGATATTATTATTTTCATGAGGGACAGTAACTTTAGTTTAGGAACCAGAGAAGCGGGAGATATTAAGGTTCCAGTCCACGGCAGAGAACTGCGTCATCAGCTGCACGTTAATGACGATCAAAAACTGTCCGTGTGAAGCGGTGGATGATTCTCGCAAAAAAAGAGTTGCATTTAGAGACTTTAATCAGCAGAAAAGGTGAGTCACAACTGACATCTTTAATTGTGGACACTGTGCTTCTAATCAGAACCAGCGGGTCCACAATCAACGTTGAGAAATGATCATTTTCCTGTTACACACCCTCAAAAACAACGTAATAGCCCAACTTCAGTGTAATTTCTTATTATAACAGCGTAACGGTCCGTTACGCTGTTATAATGCTGGTGAGAACCCTGTATTGTAGCCATAATGCGTTAAACTACGAGTGTGCGCAGCAAGAGGATACGTAACGTAGCCTACAGTACAGTAGGAGAACTGCTGGCACAAGCACATTACAGTTGGACTGGATGCTGCATTTCTTCTGAACACGAGGAGGGAGTTTTTGTTTAGTTTTTATTTCTTGTAAATCATTTTTGTCTCGTTTTTATTTGTCAACAATAACGCACATTTACACAGTTTTAGTCAGTGTTTTTAGAACATTTTTGCCGTCTTGTCATCATCTCATCTTAGTCATGGGAAAAGGGGTTGTTAATTTTGTCAGATGAAATATGTTCATCAACACTGATTGTTTGGAACTGGACCTGTCATCTTTGCTTGTTTTATTAAGGGCGTTATCAAGCTGACTCGAGCAATTAATGCATATATGGTGGGCAGCCCAACAGTCCTGTTCTGAATGAAGGTTATTACCTCTTTATTCAACAGCATGGGCTTTCAGATTGAGAGAGTGATTTGTTAATTTTGCTTGTGTGTTAAGACCCAGCACATCCTCCTCATTACGGTAATCATGCTTTTGTTTTACAATGGTTTGCATCCAGCCTAATGCTGCATTACTGCTATGTTCTGCTGTGAAATGTGGCTCAGACAGTACTTCATTCAGGTCAGCATACAAGAGCAACTTCTCATATGTAGATTGTGTCATGTTGTGACCCTAGATAATGATGTAGTATTCTTTGACATGTCAAACAAAATAAATAAATAAAAATGTGAGTTATCAATCAATCAATCAGTTTTATTTATATAGCGCCAAATCACAACAAACAGTTGCCCCAAGGCGCTTTATATTGTAAGGCAAGGCCATACAATAATTACGTAAAAACTCCAACGGTCAAAACGACCCCCTGTGAGCAAGCACTTGGCGACAGCGGGAAGGAAAAACTCCCTTTTAACAAGAAGAAACCTCCAGCAGAACCAGGCTCAGGGAGGGGCAGTCTTCTGCTGGGACTGGTTGGGGCTGAGGGAGAGAACCAGGAAAAAGACATGCTGTGGAGGGGAGCAGAGATCAATCACTAATGATTAAATGCAGAGTGGTGCATACAGAGCAAAAAGAGAAAGAAACACTCAGTGCATCATGGGAACCCCCCAGCAGTCTAAGTCTATAGCAGCATAACTAAGGGATGGTTCAGGGTCACCTGATCCAGCCCTAACTATAAGCTTTAGCAAAAAGGAACGTTTTAAGCCTAATCTTAAAAGTAGAGAGGGTGTCTGTCTCCCTGATCTGAATTGGGAGCTGGTTCCACAGGAGAGGAGCCTGAAAGATGAAGGCTCTGCCTCCCATTCTACTCTTACAAACCCTAGGAACTACAAGTAAGCCTGCAGTCTGAGAGCGAAGCGCTCTATTTGGGAGATATGGTACTATGAGGTCCCTAAGATAAGATGGGACCTGATTATTCAAAACCTTATAAGTAAGAAGAATAATTTTAAATTCTATTCTAGAATTAACAGGAAGCCAATGAAGAGAGGCCAGTATGGGTGAGATATGCTCTCTCCTTCTAGTCCCTGTCAGTACTTTAGCTGCAGCATTTTGAATTAACTGAAGGCTTTTCAGGGAACTTTTAGGACAACCTGATAATAATGAATTACAAAAGTCCAGCCTAGAAGAAATAAATGCATGAATTAGTTTTTCAGCATCACTCTGAGACAAGACCTTTCTAATTTTAGAGATATTGCGTAAATGCAAAAAAAAGCAGTCCTACATATTTGTTTAATATGCGCATTGAATGACATATCCTGATCAAAAATGACTCCAAGATTTCTCACAGTATTACTAGAGGTCAGGGTAATGCCATCCAGAGTAAGGATCTGGTTAGACACCATGTTTCTAAGATTTGTGGGGCCAAGTACAATAACTTCAGTTTTGTCTGAGTTTAAAAGCAGGAAATTAGAGGTCATCCATGTCTTTATGTCTGTAAGACAATCCTGCAGTTTAGCTAGTTGGTGTGTGTCCTCTGGCTTCATGGATGGATAAAGCTGGGTATCATCTGCGTAACAATGATTAACCTTAGTCTGTGAAGAAGATTCCCCATTTACATGAACAAATTGTAATCTATTAGATAAATATGATTCAAACCACCGCAGCGCAGTGCCTTTAATACCTATGGCATGCTCTAATCTCTGTAATAAAATTTTATGGTCAACAGTATCAAAAGCAGCACTGAGGTCTAACAGAACAAGCACAGAGATGAGTCCACTGTCTGAGGCCATAAAATAATTTGTAACCTTCACTAATGCTGTTTCTGTACTTTGATGAATTCTAAAACCTGACTGAAACTCTTCAAATAGACCATTCCTCTGCAGATGATCAGTTAGCTGTTTTACAACTACCCTTTCAAGAATTTTTGAGAGAAAAGGAAGGTTGGAGATTGGCCTATAATTAGCTAAGATAGCTGGGTCAAGTGATGGCTTTTTAAGTAATGGTTTAATTACTGCCACCTTAAAAGCCTGTGGTACATAGAGTTATAGTCCAGACAATGTAGTTTGTGCATTTCACTGTTCCTTCCCGTTTAATCTTGAATAGCAAATCAAGGCACACTTTGAAACATCAAAGTGATGTCTTGTTCCATCTTTGTCAGTCTTGAACAAACTTTGTATATGTAGTTAAGTAGTTGCAGCCATCATCAATGCCATATTTGAAATCGGGACCCAATGTTTGAACTGTTAAAAAATTTAATTCCAATTCTTGAAATTGTTGACCGTATGCAGTAACTTCCGGGTATTCACAGTCTTAATGGCTTCAGTCACGTTCAAACGTCTTTAAACGGGTTGTTCATAGTGACTAAGACTTGAAACTTGTTTGGTGCTCCATTGGGGTAAACATTTGAAGCTGTGAAGCAGTGATTGTTGTGGTTTTTGTTCAGAGTTGAACAGCTCAATCATGTCTGGCTGAGGACGGAACTCCATTCTTTTAATTTCAGTCGGGTTGTCAGGTCTGCAGTTTATAAGCCAGCCAGTTGCCAGGTCTCCATTTCATTACATTTTTGCCCTTTTTCTGGATCATGGGCAATTGTAGTAGAATAGCGCCCTGTTACATTGTCAATGCTGAACAAACCACTGATGTTTACATGAAACTTTAAACGTCAGTAACACTGTAAAGATGTGAAGAAAACAAACACTTTGTGTCACAACAAGCACAAAACAAACTAAATAAAGTTATCTCATTTATTTCATAAGTAATGGAAAATGCTAAGGGGAAATATATTATGAAGGCGGGCATGTTTTTAAGAAATATAGTGCAGTAAAAGTGAAAGTTGAAGAAAGACTTTTGTGATTGTACGTGCATAAATACAGCAAAATTGATCGTCCACATTTAACATTGTGTAACATACGTTATCCTTGTCTCCTTCACTTCCTTTGTTCATATTGCACGTTCTTTATCCTTGATTTTTTTTCCATGTTCTGTTTAAAATGTTGCTGAAACTATTGGAGAAATGTGCAGTACATGAGTTACTTACTGAGGCTCCTAGAGTTCTTGGCTTTGATTAATTTGTACTTCTTGACCTGTCCATCCCACAGGGAACCTTCCTGGAGTGTAGGCCTTATGGAAACATTTCTCACCGCTTTCACAGAGACTGTGCCTCCATGTTGAAGGGTCGCATGTTTTGCCCACATTGTGGAGAGGATGCTTACGGGTCAAAAGAGGTCACAGTGCAAAAGCTGGATAGGTCTCCCTCTATCCCCCTGTCAAAACCTGGGCTATCACTCCCAGGTGTGTCCATAATCCCCACCTTGCCATCGGCACCCACAGCACCTGTTCTCCAGATACTCAGGGCCAAGAAGACTACTGAACCACAGAGGACCAGAGATGAGAGCCCTGACAGGTAATGAAGGAAACACGGTGTCAACTCATTTCCCCTTAATTTAAATTAATTCATTAATTAATTTCAGTCAATTTAAAGGGGATGGTGAAGCATTTTCTGTCATTGGACATTGTCTGCCTTTAATGCTATTTCAAGCACTGATCTGTCCTAATTGAAGTGGGGGGGCATTCTACTCTCCTTCGTTTGAGTTGACAAAGCTTTTGGTGTCTTTTCCAAAAAGTTCCATTCTTATCCCTTAAATTTCACTCTTTCATTGAAAAGGAGTCACTTGCTTTGATTTGCATTCCAGAAGTCACATGAGCCACATTAAAGGAAACCTTGAGTTGCTGTTTGTCTGTTGGCTGCTCCCAGTGTCTCTGCATCATCACAGCAGATTCGGTTCAGAGCTGCATTGGGATTTGGCACTAGTTTTACACTGGTTGCCCTTCTTGACGTAGGGGGGTGGGGGGGGGGGGGGGGGCGGCGGTAACTGAAGTTGATCTTGTTTAAAAACACAAACATACCAACAATGTTGTGACGCAGTGGTTTGCAGACAGTGTTGCGAAAGTGTTTAAATGGATTTCACAAAAAGCACAGAGCTGAATCCCACAGAACATTTGTGGAAAAACTAAAGGTAACATATCCGTGTAAAAAGGCACTAAAGCTTGACTAATTTACAGGAACAACGGGCCAAAATTCACTTAAATACTGAGGCAATTGTGGAGGGATATTATAACTATTAGATTTGATAAGTCACTCAATAGACAATGCCACCAAATACTAACAGTGTATGTAAACTTTTATCCAACTGAAAATGTTATATCATAAATAAAAGTTGAAATAAGTCTCCTTTTTTTTACAATTAATCTCCTACAAGCAAAGTAGACATTCTGTTTAATTTAACACTTGGAGTTGTTGCCAAAATAAAGTGTGTAAAGTTGGAAGAGAAGGAGTTTTAAAGCTTTAGCAAATATAAACTTGTAGTTCTCTCCCCTTCATCCAAGGTCAAAGGGTGAGCGGTTGCCTAAAGAGTCACTGGAGAGTATCCTTATGGCACTGGATAATGAAAAGTAAGTTTATTCATCAAAACAATTGGTGAGACTTTGCAGAAATCAAAATGTTGGATCCAGCATTGCACTTTGACACCAAGAATTTATGGAGACACTTGATAGAAACAGTATTCTTTTCAGCTTGAACCTGAAGAATGTGCGATACCCTTCCAAGCAGCTGTACATTTCTGCAAAACAAGGAGATATCCAGAAGGTCATTCATCTTCTAGGTAACAAAATACACTTCATACACACCACTTACAAGTATAGGTATGTATTGGATATCTATGTCTACGTCCATATGCCTGCCAAGTGCTGAAACAAAATATTTCACAACCAATTATGGTGCATTTTATGGCCAACTGTGGCTGGAGAACTAACCTGTGATGGACTGTTGTCCCATCCAGAGGAGTCATAGATTCTTATCCCTGTCATGTTTCTTTATCCATTGATAGGCAGTTGCACCCATGGGCCACACGGCGTAAATTGGACTTAATTAGTCTTCTCCTTGCAGACCAATGCCAATATTTTGATCAATATTTGTCGAAATGTGTTTGTTTTGCAGTGTTACAAAACTGTCAAGTGTATATTATAAAACCTTTTGCTTTGCAGTTGATGGCAAAGATCCAAACTATTCGATGGAAGGCCAAAACAAGCGCACACCTCTTCATGCATCTGCTGCTGAAGGTCACCAGGAAATCTGCCACATATTGGTCCAGGTAGGGAAATTCAAATGTCTATAAAATCTATCTATCCATACATACATACATACATACACAAATCTCATTTGGTATGAATTATAATTTATGTGTTTCTGATTTCAAGGCTAAAATGTACGAAGTTAGGTCAAACTGATAATTTGTTTAATTACTTGGGCAACAGAAAAACTATCAACTATTGTGATTGTTTCATTTATAATTGTCTTCTCTAGCATGTTTTATATCATTGTAGAAATAATGTCTTCTGTTTCTGGATGGGTATTATGTATATTTCTGGAATTGATAAAGATGTTGCATTTGTCTCAGAGACTTGAACTGCATTTTTCCTTAATTTGTGATTTTACAGAGTAATTAATTAATTGTATCCTGCACTAAAATGCTTTGTTTTTGAAGTTAAGAGTCTAAAATTCTTTTCATGCATTAGTATAAAACCACCATCCTGGACCCAAAGTGGTTCTGCAGTGTGGTGGCTGTTAGCAGCACACACTCCTAGCACATGCTCCCAGACTTGAGGGGAGCATAAAAAGTACCCGAGTCATTTACTCACTTGAGTTAAGATTATTGTGTAATTGCAAAGCCATAAATATTAGTGTTTAATTTAACATGTTAATGTTTTTGTTGGGGAGAAAAAAGCGTGCATTATCTCGGACTAGGTCATGCATGTAGTGCAGTGGTTTAACAGTGTAGAAAACTGACTTTCCTGCAGCTAAAACCAAATCTTTTTTGCTGTTGTGTCTAAATAAGTTTGATTTTACAAATCACTTACTGAGATCTGAAAATCTCTGACATGCATGGCATGTCAGGCATGGCTAGAGCAGGGGAACATGGGAAATATGCAGGGTAGGGAGGTCCAAAGACCAGAAAGTACTGCTGTGAGTGTCACTGCTTTCACAATTACTGTAGTACTCATGGAAGTGTGTGTGTGTGTGTGTGTGTGTGTGTGTGTGTGTGTGTGTGTTATGCACATACAGGCTGGAGCCAACCTGGATGTGTATGATGAGGAACAGCGGACGCCGCTGATGGTTGCCTGTCAAAACAACCATCTGGACACAGTGAAGTACCTCCTCAGAGCTGGTGCAGCCGTCAGTTGCAAGGTTGGTCAGCTGACCTGATCTTCTGAATCCAGCTCAGTTAGTGTTGTCTTATCATACCAGTCAAGTGTACACTCATGAAATCTTTTGCTAACTGATAGACCAGTAGTGCCAGGACACAACAGCAATGGGATGCTCCAGATGTTCTATCATTCTGTTGTTACAAGCATCATCTACTTTGCTGTGGTCTGCTGGGGTGCACGCATCAAAGCAAAGGACTGAATGAACTTGTCAAAAAGACAGGGTATGTTGTTGGCTCCAACTTTGCCAGCCTGAAGGGGGTGTTTGAGGACAGAATGCTGGCAAAACTGCTGGCAATTAAGGACAATGCCTTCCACCCACTCCATAAGACACTGGACAATCTTACGAGTAGCTTCAGCAACCACACTGCCTAATGGCCCAGTCACACAGCATATGACGATTCCTGAACGAAGGGGAAAAAGTAAAAACAAAAAGTCACAATTCGTTGAGAAAAGGTGGATGAAAGAGCTTTATCACCAAATAGCCTGCGAATCAGGAGCATGAAAGGGATGAAAGAGAAACGAAACCGAAGCTAACGTTGATTTCAACACTTTAAACGAAACACGCCTGGAGCCACAGCTGGAGCAGTGTGTGTCTGCATCTCTGAGTTCCAGGACTTGGTGCTGGGACGGTGCTCATAGCACCTGAGTCCTGGAGAAACTGCAAACTGAAGCTATGGAGATCTGTGCGCATGTCAGTGGGACCACCTGCTCTGGTTCCTCGTCCAGAACAAAAGAGGGATCATCTCCATCATCATCAGAATCCTCACTGTCTGTCGACACACTGCACGCTCTGTCTTGCTCCAAATAAAAAAAAAAAAAAACAAACCTCTGGTGTGCCGTGGTCACTGCTGTATCACTGTATTATGTTACTAAGCTATATATATATATATATATATATATATATATATACGAGGTCTGTTAGAAAATTATCCAAGCTTTTTATTTTTTCAAAAACCATATGGATTTGAATCACGTGTGATTGCATCAGCCAAGCTTGAACCTTCGTGCGCATGTGTGAGTTCGTGCGCGGTGGAGCTGCATGGCGCAAAGCAACACCGTGATGAAGCCTTCCAGGACATGTTGGGGCAGGTCCAGCTCATGCACAATCACAATCGGATAATCACACGACTGAAAAGCAACCGGAATCCATCTGAAATCCACCTTTAAGTCGTCCTGTGAGACCAACACCGAGGTGGTTTTGTCCCGCGTAATGAACGGCTCCGTGGCGCGTCCTTCCGCTTTTCTTTCCATGAAAAAAAAACTCCTGTAACGGTGGAATGTACCGAAAAAGTGCTGATGTCCACATCTTCAGCCTTTTTGTGAAAGGCAGACGAGGTCCCGGATCAACAAAGCCTTCACGTTGGAAATGATCTGGTTGTTCCAGCGGGGTGTCAGCCTGTCGATAGGGGCTGGGAGTGCGCCGCGCTCTCAGTAGTTGTGGGCGGTCTTTAAACCGTCTGGATCACTCCTTAATCTGTGTAATCCCCATAAAATCATCCCTGAAAGCCATATTAATTTTCCGAATGGTGTCCACCTGGAGGTCTCTCACAGTTTCTGGAAAAAAATTGATGCAGCAAAGCTCCGCATATGTATGTATATGTATGTATGTATATGTATATATATATATATATATATATATGTATATGTGTATATATATATATATATATATATATAGCTGGTTATTCCACCAGCTGCAGTTGATCCACAATGTGAATTCTGCCTTCCAGAACAGCTCTTTATATAATCATTTGAATTATCAACCTGTTGCCACATGTACATAAGGGCTGGATTGTCATTCCTATACTCATATTGTTATATTTCCTAAAAAATAAGTGCATGCAGCAGCTGCTGCTGTCGCTGACCCTGCGTTCAAGTACTGTCGGAAATTACACAACTTTTTTGTTGTTTGAAATTCAGCAGTTGCTTGTGGCAAAATAATTAATTGTATCCACACAAAAGATTAATTCTGGCCTATATAAGGTGCCTGAGCCCAGTAAAAGAGGTTCTCCATACAAGAGTCATCACTGAAGCTGATGATTGCGAGGTAGGATTGGTTTCATGGATTATCATTTGAATTCAATCCAGGAACCTTCAAGGTTAGTTCCATGAATAGGATGGAAAACTCCCCGGGACTTCAGAGCTCTCCAAGCATACCCAATCTCTAAAGCTGGGCAGACACTGTACGATATTTTCAGTCATTGTACTCGGCTCCAGCTCAAACTGTACGAAAAAACCGCAGGGTGTAAAAGTTCAGAGCACACGATTAATGTTGTCACGCTGTACGGCCCGATGCTCTGATGCGATCTGACTGCTCACATTGTACGTTCAAAAACCACACGTCGGACTCGTGTTTCTGGAAGCAGAACGTAAACAGGAGCTTTTTTCTTTCTTTTTTTTCTTTTTTTTTTTCAAACTTTATGTACATTTCTTATTTTTACAAAAACTCTCGATGAGAGACATCAAAGTTTAAAAAAAAAAATACAAGACTTTAAATGAGTTGAAGAATAATGGGGAAAAAGAAACAGAAGCTGCTCTCCCAAAGAGATGATCACTGTTTATGCTCTCTCTGGTGTTTGCACAGGCACAGTGCGAGAGACGCTTGTAGCACTTCAACAGCGCGGAACCCTCACGGCGGCCGACCAGAATATCAAACAGATTGATCTGCATCATGTATACTACATGATGCAGTATGCACGATTAAGCTGAAACTCAACGCGATCCAAAAAATTCTCACACGAGTGAAAAATCGGCTGAAAAAGGGCCAAAACTCGCACAGTGTTATGGCCCAGTCACACGGCACACGACGATTCCTGAACGAAGGGAAAAAGTAAAAAAAAAACGTTACAATTCGTTGAGAAAAGGTGGACGAAAGAGCTTTTATCACCGAACAGTCTGCGAAGCAAGAGCGCAAAAGGGACGAAAGAGGAACTTAACAAAACCGAAGCTCACGATCTCAATGAAACGCGCCTGGAGCTACTGCTGGAGCAGTGCGTGTCTGCTCCAGCACTCGGCGCTGGAACGGAGCTCATAGCGCCTGAGTTCTGGAGAAACTGCAAACAGAATCTGTGGAGATGTCGATGGACCACCTGCTCTGGTTCCTTGTCCAGAACAAAAGAGGGATCATCTCCATCATCATCAGAATCCACACTGTCTGTCGACACGATGCATGCTCCGTCGTGCTCCAATTTAAAAAAAAAAAAAAAAAAAAAAAAAAAAAAGTGTTCCGTGGTCACAGCTGTATCACTGTATTATGTTCTAAGACATATATATTGATTTATAACAGAAAACTGTCTAAAGGGAGAATAAATATAAATATAAGTGTAAAGATGATTGAATATAACAGAGCAGTAAATTAATCAGTGCGTGTGAATGCGCACATTGACTCGTGCGGTTATTTCCACCAGCTGATCACTGATCCACAATGTGAATTCTTCCTTCCAGAACAGCGCTTTATATCATCACTTTGATTCATCTGCCTGTTGCCACATGTACAGAAGGACTGGATTGTCATTTATACACTCATATTGTTATATTTAATACAAAATAATAAGCACGCAGGAGCTCCTGCTGCCGCTGATGCTGCATTCAAGTACCGTCGGAAATTACACAACTTTTTTGTTGTTTCAAATTCAACAGTTGCTTGTGGCAAAATAATTAATTATATCCACACAAAAGATTAATTCTGGCCTATGTAATGTGTCTGAGCCCATTGAAGCTGACCCCCCCACACAGATAAAAAAATCCAAGCAAGCAGGCTGAGTTTGCCCTGTAATTTCCAACGGTACATAAACGCAGCAGCAGCCTCAGTGCTCACAAACCGGCTTCTGCACTGTGTGAAAACGTTCAGCTGCTCCAACGAAGTCAAATTAAACAATGTTACAAAAACTACACAAACGATTAAAAAATGTCAAGAACGACAGCAAAACAAAACACAGACGAACTGAGGTTTTCGTTGCCCTTCGTTCAAATTTTTCAACAGTTTAAAAATCCTGACGAAGTGCCCGCTGCAGGAACGAAGCTGCGCAAAGGTTAAACGATGTCAACGACAGTCAACGAAAGTCCAGATTTCTTTCGTCAGGGCTTCGTCACCCTTCGTTAAGTGCCGTGTGACTGGGCCATAAGCCCAGCTTAAGGAGAAGCAAAACTGACAGAAGACAGGAAATAAAATGGTTTGCAAAATCCAGCACACAGAACAACTCAAAATAAGATGATGACCCAAAAATAACGTGGAAGCTTTCAAAATTCACAAATTTTACAACGACTTGATGAACACCTACAGTATACGAATGTCCAAGTCAGGTTGAAGAGGTGTGGAAGCCCATAGGTGTCATCCTGACTCCAGGTGCAGGTTTCTTTGTAACCACCAACACCACCAAGGGTCTCATGCACAAAGACTTGCGTGGACTTTCTACTAAAAGTTGTCGTATTCAGATGTATGAAAGTGTGCGTAGGCATGAATTCATGCACGTTTGTGCATCCCACTGAACGTGAACTTGAGCGTGGAACCAAACTCCTCTCTGGCCACACCCTATTCAAATATGCAGTTTTGTGTAAATAGGCCCTTTGAGCAGCGATTCCCCACGACGTCGCATCAGAAAACATGTACACAGAAAAAAAATTATACTACAGATGACTGGAAATTATGTGGAGACACGCAGGGACAGTTTATTCAGTATGCTGTTAAACACATTAATCATGAAACTGGAAAAAGCATGCGTGTGTGTGGATGTGTGAGGACGACACACAAAACAGCGCACACACACTGACGTTAAAAAGGTGAGACGTGCCTCTGCTGAGTGTGACATCACAATTTACACATGCGTTTATTGACAAATATGGAACACAGGAAGCCTGTTAAGCTCTGCAGCTCACCATCAAGCAAAAATAAAAAAAAAAGACATTAATAATAATAAAAGCATATTTGAATGCGCACATGCCTAGATGTGTCTGCGCTGGTTTTCGTTTAGAACAATTACATGAATAAACTACTTAAACAAAAGTAGTAGGGATGTAAATCTTACAACAACTCACGATTCAATTCGATTCCGATTCTTGGGGTGATGATTCGATTCAGAATTGATTTTCGATTCAAAGAGTTCTGAGAAATAGTTATATTCCTTAAAAAATGTTTATGTTTAAGAAAATGGAGCTTAATCAAGAACAAGGTTAATCAAGTGATTCTAAAGATGTAAATTTTCTTATCTGCTTTGTTCGTTCAGAGTTGGCTGGCAGTTTAGCGAAGCACTGGTCAGTAGTCGGCAGATACCGCTGCTCCGCTTCTTTTAGCTCCAAGTGATGGTGTAGCGTATGAGCTTGTGGATTTGAAGTGTTTCCGAAGTACTTGACTTTCATTTTGCAGATTTTGCGTACTGCATAAGTCATGTCAAAGATGGTGCTGGCTGAATTAGCTATTCGTCTGCCATGCTAAGCTGCAGCTCACGAATGCTTGAAGCACGCCAGACCTCTAAGAAGTAGCCCCTCTTGGCTCGCCGTGCCAGGCGCCTGATGCACATTTGCACCTTGCATATGATTTGAACATTGATGGAATGAAAATGTTTCCTCTTAACAAAAGCAGATTCATCCTGTCATGGCGCCTTTATAGCAAAACTGTGTGCTCTCGCTGCAAAATACGCTGTAATGTTGGAATGTACCTGGACGACATTTGGATGATTGCGTTCCACACAGCTGATGGCTCGACGCAAGGTTGACTGGCACACGCCTGACCGATCAGCCAGCTCAGGCAGGAATGCCTCTGATGCCAGGAAGCCCAGCGTGGTAGACCTGTGTGGACACAGACAACCCCTGGCTCCTCGCTGTATTGTGCTCTGGGCCGACCGCAGTTCTGTGCGCAACCCCAGTATGAGTGGCCTTGGTAATTGAAATTGGATTCAGAGCCAATTAACCTCATTTGGAAGTAAATCTTTGTGTTCTCTGAACACATGCTCATGTCGGATTGCACCATATGCAAGGTCCTCTAACAACGCTAACACAGCCGTTGTTAGTGCCATTTTACATATCACTTTGCATGCGCTTTTATATTCATCCATATAATGGCAAACACGTGGGTGGAAGCCTGTTGGATAAGTTCCTCCCGTTTGACATGTACAGCAAATATTGGAATTCAAACTGGGAAATTTCAGATTAGTTTCATGAAGAGGATTTAAAAAAAAAAAAAACCCAAAATATTTTACTGCACAACACATGACTTGAAATCTTATATTAATAGTTGTCTTGAGGTCAAGCATCAAAGCTTTATCTCTGTTATCAAGTTTCAGTGTGCTGATAAGTTATCCCTCCATCAACTCTGACTTTGACTTTTTGGACAGTAGTGCATTGTTGTTGAATATGAACCATGTTTTTATTCCAGGATCTCATGGGGTTCACCTGCCTGCATCTGTCAGCTAAGCTGGGTCATTTTGATATAGTCCAACACCTGCTCTCCAAGGCCTCCAAGTACATCAACTGTCAGGTAAACGCACACATACAATTTCATTAACTGATAGGTAACATGCCATTGTAAAGCAGCATCTATGTAATTATAGGCCAGTGTGAAATCTGTGGAGACTCCACGGGATAAAACGTACAGGAATGAAAGCACAAAGTTTAAGCAATGCACTTGAAATATACACAGAGAAAATTAAAAACATAAGTTAATGTGCCAAAGAATTCATGCTGCTCAGAGCCAAGAGAGTCTTGGCTGTGCTTCTGTTGATGAATGTGGGAAATGTCGTTATTCCTGGGAAGATTGGACAGCAGAGTAAATCGCAGCAAGACTGTCTTAGTCCTGCAGGCGAGCTGAGGAAGTCATCCCAAAATCAACTGTATCTTCTCTGTCCAGCGTGTGCACACGCAGTGGCTTCAAAAGTGCGTCATTCTTTTAGGCTGTGACAGATGACACTCTAGTATAATTTATGCTACACCCCAAAAAATGGTCATACCTGTGGTTAAGTAACTAAATACCGCCTCTTTGCACACGACATCTCACTTTGTGTTTATTGACCATGTACAGAGTAAAGTCAAGTTGAACATTCCCTACATGCACTTGTGCTATGCACTTTAGACTAGAGTCCGTTGATTGAGGAGATTAACGTCAACTCAGAACATGGCACCGTTTTGGTTCCAACTACGCTGAACTACTGAATGAACCTTTTATGTTATCAGCTTTTTTTTTTTTTTATAATTTAACCACATACAGCAACACATCCAGGTACAGGTGCTATCAAAATAAATTTAAAAACAGTTAAGCTAAATTTACATAAATTTACAATTTATGATGATTTTTATTTAATTAATTTAAAGCCTGATTGATGCATCTATTTCAATTTTCAATTTATTTTCATTTATATAGCCCAAATCGCAACAAAGTTGCTTCAAGGCACAAGTAGCAGGTCTGTAACTCCGTGTCATGCAATGATGTGCGTGACGGTTTTAAAGTTCTCCGTCTCTGGATTATGCTTTATTCTGGATGAATTTGACCCTCAACAAGCTTTTCTTTCTACAATCATCACTTCCAATTCAAAGGTAAGCTGTACAGTTTCATCTTTTTGAGACTCCGTGTTGTAAAGTTGCGGACTTTTCTGATCCATTTGTAATCAGCGTGCGCACTGTAAAAACTATTATAATATGACAAAGAAGTGAAGACAAAGTGTCAAATCTCAGCCTTCTGCTGTGTCTGATTTAACAGGTGCACGTCCAGGCTGCGGGTCCGAGTCTGAGGACGGTGTGAAAAAAATAAATGGTCGGGCTTTTAATCACAGAAATGACTCCGGCCCCACTTTCCTCAAATCGGCGAGTGTCAGAGGGCCGAACTCTAATTCAAGCTGTACTTTAATGCGAGCGAAAAATTTGTTATACAAAATCCATTATATACTGTGTTTATTACATGGAAAACAATACAAAAACTTTGGGACTTTTTTTTGTCTGATGACTGTGAATATCCAGTTGATATGATGGCTGTTAAGGTGAGTTTTACTGTACATGGGACTGAACAATAAATTTACCTCTCAAAACTTGGACAGTGATGTCAGCTTCCATTCCACATGGCTGACTTTATTTTCCTAAATTTTTCTTCTGCTCTGATTTGAAGGGAATCTGTACATCATGAACCCCTTGTTGTGTCTATTTGTGCATCCACATGCACAGCAACCCGGCATTTTCAGAGAATAAATAAATAAAATAGCTGGATTTATTTGCAGACAGATTAACAGCGAATGCTATTTTGGAACCAAGATGGCACCAGGAGTCACGTGACCACTTTTTGTTCGACTCATGTCGTTACTCTCTCAATCAAGGGACTCTAATTTAGACCATGCACTGTATAGATTGTCAGGAGAATACCTGTGTTCTCCTGAATGTGTCACAACGAAACCTCATTATTGTCACACCAGCAGAAAGGTGTATATCAATTAATTTTTCATTTCATTTATACAGCGCCAAATCACAACAACAAAGTTAAGGTCTAACCTTACCAGCCCCTGAGTAAGCACACAGGCAACAGTGGTAAGGAAAAACTCTCTCTGATGATGTTGAGGAAGAAACCTCAAGCAGACCAGACTCAGAAGGATGACCCAGTGCTTAGGGCACTCTAACAGTTTGCACGGTTTTTACAAAGTTTTTCCAAGCTGAAGAAACAGGAAACAGAAAAACCAGAGTAGCCAAAGAAAACCAAAGTACACTATTGAGATAGGCACGTAGTTATTGGTGCCACATCAGGGGCTCATCCAGCGCCCTGCGGTGCAGGGCCGCATCCATCCATCACATCATCAGTGGGCTGCAGCACAAGCTGTCCTCATGGTAGAGAGTTTGTGTGTGTGTGTGTGTGTGTGTGTGTGTGTGTGTGTGTGTGTGTGTGTGTGTGTGTGTGTGTGTGTGTGTGTGTGTGTGTGTGTGTGTGTGTGTGTGTGTGTGTGTATACAGTAGTATTCAGAATAATACTAGTGCTATGTGACTAAAAAGATTAATCCAGGTTTTGAGTATACGAGTATACGTATTTCTTATTGTTACATGGGAAACAAGGTACCAGTCGATTCAGTAGATTCTCACAAATCCAACAAGACCAAGCATTCATGATATGCACACTCTTAAGGCTATGAAATTGAGCTATTAGTAAAAAAAAAAAAAAAAAAAAAAAAGTAGAAAAGGGGGTGTTCACAATAATAGTAGCATCTGCTGTTGATGCTACAAACTCAAAACTATTATGTTCAAACTGCTTTTTTTAGCAATCCTTTGAATCACTAAACTAGTATTTAGTTGTACAACCCCTGGCAAAAATTATGGAATCACCGGCCTCGGAGGATGTTCATTCAGTTGTTTAATTTTGTAGGAAAAAAGCAGATCACAGACATGACGCAAAACTAAAGTCATTTCAAATGGCAACTTTCTGGCTTTAAGAAACACTATAAGAAATCAAGAAAAAAATATTATGGCAGTCAGTAACGGTTACTTTTTTAGACCAAGCAGAGGAAAAAATATGGAATCACTCAATTCTGAGGAAAAAAATTATGGAATCACCCTGTAAATTTTCATCCTCAAAACTAACACCTGCATCATATCAGATCTGCTCGTTGACATTGACCCTGTGCCATGACATTGACCCTACGTGTCTTCTTGCAAGGAATGCTTTCGCAGTTTTTGCTCTATGGCAAGATGCATTATCATCTTGAAAAATGATTTCATCATCCCCAAACATCCTTTCAATTGTCCAAAATATCAATGTAAACTTGTGCATTTATTGATGATATAATGACAGCCATCTCCCCAGTGCCTTTACCTGACATGCAGCCCCATATCATCAATGACTGTGGAAATTTACATGTTCTCTTCAGGCAGTCATCTTTATAAATCTCATTGGAATGGCACCAAACAAAAGTTCCAGCATCATCACCTTGCCCAATGCAGATTCGAGATTCATCACTGAATATGACTTTCATCCAGTCATCCAAAGTCCACGATTGCTTTTCCTTAGCCCATTGTAACCTTGTTTTTTTCTGTTTAGGTGTTAATGATGGCTTTCGTTTAGCTTTTCTGTATGTAAATCCCATTTCCATTAGGCGGTTTCTTACAGTTCGGTCACAGACTTTGACTCCAGTTTCCTCCCATTCGTTCCTCATTTGTTTTGTTGTGCATTTTTCGATTTTTGAGACATATTGCTTTAAGTTTTCTGTCTTGACGCTTTGATGTCTTCCTTGGTCTACCAGTATGTTTGCCTTTAACAACCTTCTCATGTTGTTTGTATTTGGTCCAGAGTTTAGACACAGCTGACTGTGAACAACCAACATCTTTTGCAGCATTGCATGATGATTTACTCTCTTTTAAGAGTTTGATAATCCTTTCCTTTGTTTCAATTGACATATCTCGTGTTGGAGCCATGATTCATGTCAGTCCACTTGGTGCAACAGCTCTGCAAGGTGTGTTCACTCCTTTTTAGATGCAGACTAACGATCTGATATGATGCAGGTGTTAGTTTTGGGGATGAAAATTTACAGGGTGATTCCATAATTTTTTTCCTCAGAATTCAGTGATTCCATATTTTTTTTCCTCTGCTTGGTCTAAAAAGTAACCATTACTGACTGCCACAATCTTTTTTTCTTGATTTCTTACAGTGTTTCTTAAAGCCAGAAAGTTGCCATTTGAAATGACTTTAGTTTTGTGTCATGTCTGTGATCTGCTTTTTTTCTACAAAATTAAACAACTGAATGAACATCCTCCGAGGCCGGTGATTCCATAATTTTTGCCAGGGGTTGTATAACCACAGTTTTTCATGATTTCATCACATCTGCAAGGCATTAATTTTGTTGGTTTGGAACCAAGATTTTGCTAGTTTACTAGTGTGCTTGGGGTCATTGTCTTGTTGAAACACCCATTTCAAGGGCATGTCCTCTTCAGTAATAGGCAACATGACTTCTTCAAGTATTCTGACATCCATGATACCTGGTATGCGATACATAGGCCCAACACCATAGTAGGAGAAACATGTCCATATCATGATGCTTGCACCACCATGCTTCACTGTCTTCACTGTGAATTGTGGCTTGAATTCAGAGTTTGGGGGTCGTCTCACAGACTGTCTACGGCCCTTGGACCCAAAAAGAACAATTTTGCTCTCATCAGTCCACAAAATATTCCTCCATTTCTCTTTAGGCCAGTTGATGTGTTCTTTGGCAAATTGTAACCTCTTCTGCACATGTCTTTTATTTAACAGAGGGACTTTGCGGGGGATTCTTGCAACTAAATTAGCTTCACACAGGCGTCTTCTAACTGTCACAGCACTTACAGGTAACTCCAGACTGTCTTTGATCATCCTGGAGCTCATCAATGGGTGAGCCTTTGCCATTCTGGTTATTCTTCTATCCATTTTGATGGTTGATTTCCATTTTCTTCCACGCGTCTGTTTTTTTTTTCTATTCATTTTAAAGCTTTGGAGATCATTGTAGATGAACAGCCTATAATTTTTTGCACCTGCGTATAAGTTTTCCCCTCTCCAATCAACTTTTTAATGAAACTACGCTGTTCTTCTGAACAATGTCTTGAACGTCCCATTGTCCTCAGGCTTTCAAAGAGAAAAGTATGTTCAACAGGTGCTGTCTTCATCCTTAAATAGGGGACACCTGATTCAAACCTGTTTTGTTCCACAAAATTGACAAACTCACTGACTGAATGCCACACTACTATTATTGTGAACACCCCCTTTTCTACTTTTTTTACTAATAGCCCAATTTCATAGCCTTAAGAATGTACATATCATGAATGCTTGGTCTTGCTGGATTTGTGAGACTCTACTGCAGTGATTCTCAACCGGGGTGCCTCGGCACCCTAGGGTGCCGTGATCGATCGTCAGGGGTGCCGTGGGTATTTTTCATATTCGCGATTACCGTGAATTATTTATTTTATCCACAAAGCATAAAACGACTCAGAATCTGACGTCAAATGTGCTGCAGCCTCGCTCTCGTCTTAAGACGGGACAATAACAAGGAGGCTGACGGCCGATTAAAACAGTGCCGTCTTCTTCAAAAGCCGTCTAAAATGCGGAGCTGTCTGTGTCTGTGTGCGCGCGCGGAGTTAACAGGCTGCAGACTGCGAGGGAGGGGGTGGGTGAGGGAGATTCCTGAATGCAGGCGCGACACGTTCAGTGCGCAGCGAGCGCGGAGCAGAGAGAGGATTTTAACCCGAGTGAACATTAACAAAACGGAAACGTGAATCTGCCTTTACTTCTCTCTGAACTTTCTCTAAAGGTGTGATTCTGCCGTTACCGTCCTGTTCACACCATGTGCGCGTCGTATGCTGAATTTATGAGATCATGAGATGAAATAAACGGTCAAATATCTTTAAAAACATATTTAAAAATAAGAATATATGAATGAACTGAGCCACAAAAAAAAACAATGTTGAGACGCACAGATCACAAAAAGCAGGTGAGAACTCTGAACTTTAACAGCTGTTATTTTCCAAAGGTATTTATTTGTTCAATCTTGAGCTTAATGCAGTGTTTAAGCACAAAACGTGACTGAGGAGAAACAATTTCAGAAATGCAACAGAAACAACCACAAATCAGAAAAAGTTGGGACTGTATGTAAAATGAAGATAAAAATAAAAATGTTGCACCATTCCCAGTTTCTCCACTCACAGAAGCCAAATGTTCTTCCAGAGTTGTGTAATTATACTACAATAGTAGAATATAAAGAAGGGGAAAAAAGAAAAAAAAATAGACAATATATTCGTCAATCGCAATTATTTGTCTGACAATTATCGTCTCCACAAATTCCTAATCATGACAGCCCTACTTGAGATCAGAGCGCAAAATGCTTGAGGATTTTCGAAATGCGGTGTTTTCTGTATCGATTTTCTATTGCAATAATTGGGTTTTGCACAAAACCAGAGGTAATAGCATTATAATATTATTTTGGTTGGTGGTGTGCCGCAGGATTTTGTAAATATAAAATGGGCGCCGCGGCTCAAAAAAGGTTGAAAATCACTGCTCCACTGAATCTACTGATACCTTGTTTCCCATGTAACAATAAGAAATATACTCAAAACCTGGATTAATCTTTTTAGTCACATAGCACTACTATTATTCTGAACACTACTGTATATTAGATTTTTTATTTTTAATAAATTTCCAAAAGAAACACAAAAGTTTTTTCATGTCGTTATTATGGGTTGCTGTGAGCAGAATTTTCAGGGAAAAATTGAATTTCTTATGTTTTGGAATAACAAAAATGTAGAAAACATTAAGTGCTGCGAGTCCTTATGGATACACCACTCTTGAAGTTATTCTTGAGTCTTGAAATTTTTGGGAGGCACACCAAGCACTCGGTGGGAAAAATATTAAAAACAAAAATAAACCACAATGGCTCTGGGCAATTTTTTCACTGAGTCAGCAATTTTTTTTTTTTTTTTAAGAGCAGTCCGCTAAATCAATTCATAAACCAATAAAGCCTATAACTATGGCTTAAAACAGATTTATTCAAAAGAATGAAGAACAGAGACTTGTTATATAAAAACCCTGAATGGCCAGAAAAATATGGACATTCAATTCAATATTAGAGAAGAGGTGAAATTCTGTTTTTACCTGCATTAATGGTAAATGTGCACTAGGTGGAGATACTGCTCCATTTCAACAACCTTGAGTTCAGCCTGCTGTGGGACATGACAATGAACCTGTTGCTAAACTGCTGCTATACTAATACATAATACAGGGTGGTTGTTGCTTCTTTTTAATGCAGATTAATCCGAAAAATTACTACTAATCAAAGTCATACAGTATTTTCAATAAATACAGCAACCACAAAAGTAGACACTTTCAATATCAAAGTACTTTAAAATGATACCTCACATTCACCCATTCATACACACCCATGCCAGGGTGCTGACATGCTTGGTGTTCAGCTGCACACCAGGAGCAATTTGTGGATTAAGGACCCCGCCGAAGGGACATTAGTAATTTTCCAGGCAGATGGGCTTTGTCTGTTGTCTTTGGTCTCTGTCTTTATTTTGTCTTTTTGAGATAAATCCTGTTATCTGTTTTTGTCATTTCACAAACATTCGAGTAATTAAAAAAGACCACAGAGAGACCACAGTTTTCCTTGTCATTCCGGAGTCCTTCTGTTTGATCAGTGAATCCAAGTGTTGATTTGGCATGTTTTATACAGCATGATGGACTTGAGCCAACTCCAGAAGTACAATGAGAGTGAGACACGGGTGGGCCCAGACCTGTTGAGACCTTTTCAAATAAAATAAATATTTGGTTTGCTATGATGTCAAACTGCTGTATTTAAGGGTTGTCTTTCCAGGATAAGGGTGGATGGACTCCAATCACTTGGGCCATTGAGTACAAGCACAAAGAGCTGGTACGCCTGCTGCTGGCCCGAGGTGCTGATGTCAACATGAGAGACAAGGTCAGTGCAAATGAGCTGCTGTCGCTGTTTATACACTTCATACAGGGTCTAGCATCATGAGGTTTACTAATTCTTGATACCCAACTGTCGAAGTTTTTGACGAAAAAAAAAGATACCTAATCGGAGCCTGAAATGTAGTGTAATTGGTGGTGAAAGTAGTATTGTAGAACACTGTGAGCAATTGGTAAAGTTTTAAACATGTTTAAAAAAAATTGTGATGTCGGGATAAATTGTGGGAGGAAAAAAAACTTTAATTTCAAATTTAATTGGTGCAGGTTGGGAGTAATCTTGTGTAATGGTAGGTGGAAGTGGACAGTCCGGCACAAAATACCGTAATTGGGACCTGCTGTTCTGTGAGCAAAACCCTCCTAATGATCCTGCTCCTCAATATGAAAAACAGTCGTATAATGGGAATTGTACAATATTACAACTTTTATTGATCAATCATTGGGAAAGAAAAAAAAATGTAAACAGTTACATGCCAACTAAAATTAGATTTGTCTGTGTGTGTCTCTCTGTGTTCCAGTCTCGCTCACTCCCCCCCAGCATGAATCAGACATTCTCTCACACGTACACGCATATATAGTCCACACTTTTTTCCTCCACTTTCTCGGGACACACTTTCCTACTGACTGTTGCATCTAGATGGCGACATACAAAATCCTGCAGGAGTCCACCTGTTATGGGGCAATAGAGAAGAATGTGAGAATAAAGAAATTCCTGCTCATTCATTGCTATGATTGTATTTTGTGCATGTGTTTGGACCCAGAAGTCAGATTCAGTGGCAGTGTGATGTTGCCACTGATCATGCGGATAGCTTGTGCTGATATATATATTTGAAAGCTTCATTTATTGTATTAATTTTTGAATAATAGATTTGATATCTTGGTATGTAACATCTGATCTTATCTTGCTCAGGAAGAGAATGTGTGCCTGCATTGGGCAGCACTGGCGGGTTGTGCTGACATTGCTCAGGTTCTTCTGGATGCCCGATGTGATCTCAGTGCTGTCAACATTCACGGAGACTCGTCGCTTCATGTGGCTGCAAGAGAAAATCACCTGGAGTGTGTAATGTGAGTGCAAAGACTACAAACACAATGTAAAAGGACTGCATTTTATTTATTTTTATTTTTTTACAGTGACGTTGTGATGATATGGTTAGTTTCTTGGACTTCTATTTCATTGCAGACAGTATGATCCCAAGATATTTCATGTTTTGGTAAATGGACTGCATTTATATAGCGCTTTTCCATCAGCATCCATCTGCTTTACAGTTATGCCTCACATTCACCCCGATGTCAGGGTGCTGCCATACAAGGCGCTCACTACACACCGGGAGCAATCGGGGATTAAAGACCTTGGCCAGGGGCCCTTAGTGACTTTCCAGTCAGGCGGGGATTTGAACCCATGATCTTCTGGACTCAAGCCCAACACCTTAACCACTAGTCCATCACCTCCCCTGTGTGTCTACAATTAACACACACATTAACATTAACATTAACACAATTAACACACACATTAACTTGTGTGTGTTAATTGTACTGTTGTTTGTTGGAATGTGCCAGATATATGATGTGTAATGTTTTTAGACCTGCCAGCTACTACAGTTTTTTTCTTATCCATTGCACATTTATTACTCCTGCTACACTGTTACACACAAGAGATTTGGATTCTTTCAGGATGTGTGTGATGCATGCTTTTATTTGGACCTCGTTAACACACCAACTCTTCATTGTTCTGCATCAGCTTTGATGTGTGAAGTTAAAATCAAGATGTAATGGCATCAATAACAAAATAACCACAGGGCTGAAGATGGAACGTCCACCTGCACAGTTCAACAACACAAACGTGACTTACTCTGGTCTCCCTTTGCTGATATTTGGCACCAAATTGACAGAGTTTGGTGCAAAACCCCCAATGTGGGCCTGAAATGGTGTGTAATAGGTTATAACAGGTGGTAAAAGCAGGGTTGTAGGTCATTTTGAGCTATAGGGAAAGTTTTAAATGTATTTAAAAACATGTGATGCGCGGACAGATTGTGATGCAAAACAGTCAGTAGTTGGATGTGATTGTGCAGATATGTGATACTGTCTAGCAAAAATCACGGTATGCGAACAATGCGAGGGCAGGTCGAGTGTGGATGCAGTATGGTACAGAACCAAGTGGATGGATTGTGATTGGCACATGTCAGGCAGCATACATTCTGATCCTCACCTATGGTCATGACACCCTCTCTACTTTTAAGATTAGGCTTAAAACTTTCCTTTTTGCTAAAGCTTGTAGTTAGGGCTGGATCAGGTGACCCTGAACCATCCCTTAGTTATGCTGCTATAGACGTAGACTGCTGGGGGGTTCCCATGATGCACTGTTTCTTTCTCTTTTTGCTCTGTATGCACCACTCTGCATTTAATCATTAGTGATCGATCTCTGCTCCCCTCCACAGCATGTCTTTTTCCTGGTTCTCTCCCTCAGCCCCAACCAGTCCCAGCAGAAGACTGCCCCTCCCTGAGCCTGGTTCTGCTGGAGGTTTCTTCCTGTTAAAAGGGAGTTTTTCCTTCCCACTGTAGCCAAGTGCTTGCTCACAGGGGGTCGTTTTGACCGTTGGGGTTTTACATAATTATTGTATGGCCTTGCCTTACAATATAAAGCGCCTTGGGGCAACTGTTTGTTGTGATTTGGCGCTATACAAAAAAAAAATTGATTGATTGATTGATTGATATTATAAAATTCTGGACCACCACTTTATCTTTTGCTCTGCTTCACTCCATGGACTGGTGCAGGACGGCACACACCATGCATCTTAGTTTATTTTCACAGATGGCTTTGTTATTATTTTGTCAGTGCTTCTTGAAATAAATTATTTCTGCCCTAATTTGCATTTGGCTCCTCAGTTATTTTGATGCGAGGCTACAGTGTAATCTAAAATTAAAATACAGTGCAGATTATGTTTATGAAGATGGTGGTGGTTGATTTCATTGCAGTGGTTTATCAATGAACAGAATGGGCAGTGAGCGCAGCAGTCACAGAGTCTGTGTGTGTGTCTGAAATCTTAACCCGTGAGGCATTTTTGAGTAAAAGTTGGTAAAATCACTTTTTAAGAGAATTTGTGTATGCTGTTTCTGATTAAATATGTTACCAAGCCAAATATGTACTTATGATCGGTAGACAAGTGATAGTGAAATTACTGATACCATCATACATGCTTGTGAAACTGAAGCATGCCTGAAGCACAATCCTTTTAACAAATTAAACATCAGGCAAACATTCAACTTGTAAGCAGAAGTCATCTACAACCCCTGGCAAAAATTATGGAATCACCAACCTCAGAGGATGTTCATTCACTTGTTTAATTTTGTAGAAAAAAAGCAGATCACAGACATGACATAAAACTAAAGTCATTTCAAATGGCAACTTTCTGGCTTTAACAAACACTATAAGAAATCAGGAAAAAAAATTGTGGCAGTCAGTAACTGTTACTTTTTTAGACTAAGCAGAGAGAAAAAATATGGAATCACTCAATTCTGAGGAAAAAATTATGGAATCATGAAAAACAGCTCCCCCTCTGGCTGCCACCTTATCGTGGTGGGGGAGTTTGCGTACCTGGATGATCCTAGGAGCTATGTTGTTGGGGGCTTTGTGCTCCCTGTAGGGTCTCCCAAGGCAAACAGGCCCTAGGTGACGCGTCAGACTAAGGGCAGCTCAGAACTTCCATGACCAGTGAAAGATAAAGGACCGAGACATCGCCCGGTATGGCGGAGCCGGGGTCCCACCCTGGAGCCAGGCCAGGGGTTGGGGCTCGTGCGCAAGCGCCTGGTGGTCGGGCCTTAGCCCATGGGGCCCAGCCGGGCTCAGCCCGAAGGAGCAACGTGGGCCTGCCCTCCTGTGGGTTCACCACCTGCAGAGGGGGCCATGGGGGTCGGGTGCAGAGAGGATTGGGTGGCGGTCGAGGGCGGGTGGCCTGGCGGCCCGGTCCATGCTCACAGCCCCTGGCTGTTGGGACGTGGAATGTCACCTCGCTGGGGGGGCAAGGAGCCTGAGCTTTTGCGGGATGTTGAGAGATACCGACTAGAGATAGTCGGGCTCACCTCCACGCACAGCATGGGCTCTGGTACCCAACTCCTGGAGAGGGGCTGGACGCTTCATTTTTCTGGTGTTGCCCACGGGGAGAGGCGGAGAGCTGGGGTTGCATTGCTTATTGCTCCCCAGCTCAGTCGCCATGTGTTGGAGTTCACTCCGGTGAACGAGAGGGTCGCGTCCCTACGCCTTCGGGTTGGGGACAGGTCTCTCACCGTTGTCTCGGCCTACGGGCCGAGCAGCAGTGCAGAGTACCCGACCTTCCTGGAGTCCCTGGGAGGGGTACTAGATAGCGCTCCGACTGGGGACTCCATTGTTCTCCTGGGGGATTTCAACGCCCACGTGGGCGGCGACAGTGAGACCTGGAGGGGGGTGATTGGGAAGCATGGCCTCCCCGATCTGAACCCGAGTGGTGTTCAGTTGTTGGACTTCTGTGCTAGTCACAGTTTGTCCATCACGAACACCATGTTCGAGCACAAGGGTGTCCATAAGTGCACGTGGCACCAGGACACCCTGAGCCGAAGGTCGATGATCGACTTTGTAGTCGTATCATCTGACCTTTGGCCACGTGTCTCGGACACTCGAGTAAAGAGAGGGGCAGAGCTGTCGACTGATCACCACCTGGTGGTGAGTTGGATCCGCTGGGAGGGGAGGAAGCCGGTCAGACCTGGCAGGCCCAAACGTATCATGAGGGTCTGCTGGGAACGACTGGCAGAACCCTCTGTCAGGGAGGTCTTCAACTCCCACCTCCGGGAGAGCTTCTCCCAGATCCCGGGGGAGGTTGGAGACATGGAGTCCGAGTGGACCATGTTCTCCACCTCCATTGCTGATGCGGCCACTCGTAGCTGTGGTCGCAAGGTCTCTGGTGCCTGTCGCAGCGTCAATCCCCGAACCCGGTGGTGGACACCAGAAGTAAGGGATGCGTCAAGCTGAAGAAGGAGTCCTACTTATCTTTGTTGGTAGGTGGGACCCCAGAGGCAGCTGACAGGTACCGGCAGGCCAAGCGTGCCGCAGCCCGTGCGGTCGCAGAGGCAAAACTCGGGTCTGGGTGGAGTTCGGGGAGGCTATGGAGGAGGACTATCGGTTGGCCTCGAAGAGATTCTGGCAAACCGTCCGACGCCTCAGGAGGCAGAAGCAGCTCTCCACCGGCTCTGTTTACAGTGCGGGTGGGGAGCTGTTGACTCTGACTGGGGATGTTGTTGTGTGGTGGAAGGAGTACTTCGAGGATCTCCTCAATCCCATCGTCACGTCTTCCGAAGAGGAGGCAGAGACTGGTGACCCAGAGGCGGACTCATCCATTACCCAGGCAGAAGTCACCGAGGTGGTTGGAAAGCTCCTCTGTGGCAAGGCTCCTGGGGTGGATGATATCCGTCCTGAGTACCTTAAGTCTCTGGATGTTGTGGGACTGTCTTGGCTGACACACCTCTGCAACATCGCGTGGCGATCAGGGACAGTGCCTCTGGATTGGCAGACCGGGGTGGTGGTCCCTCTGTTTAAGAAGGGGGACCGGAGGGTGTGTTCCAACTATAGGGGGATCACACTCCTCAGCCTCCCCGGTAAGGTCTATTCCAGAGTACTGGAGAGGAGAATTCGACCCCTCGGGGCACCCTGTGGGGAGTGCTCCGGGAGTACGGGGTCCGGGGTCCTTTGCTAAGGGCTATCCGGTCCCTGTACGACCGCAGCAGGAGCTTGGTTCGCATTGCCGGTAGTAAGTCAAACCTGTTTCCAGTGCACGTTGGCCTCCGCCAGGGCTGCCCTTTGTCACCGGTTCTGTTCATTATTTTTATGGACAGAATTTCTAGGCGCAGCCAGGGTGTAGAAGGGGTCTGGTTTGGGAACAACAGAATCTTGTCTCTGCTGTTTGCGGACGATGTGGTTCTGTTGGCTTCGTCAAATCAGGACCTTCAGCGTGCAATGGGGCGGTTTGCAGCCGAGTGTGAGGCATCCGGGATGAAAATCAGCACCTCCAAATCCGAGGCCATGGTTCTCGACTGGAAAAAGATGATTTGCCCTCTTCAGGTCGGTGGAGTGTCCTTGCCTCAAGTGGAGGAGTTTAAGTATCTCGGGGTCTTGTTCACGAGTGAGGGACGGATGGAGCGTGAAATCGATAGACGGATCGGTGCAGCGTCTGCAGTGATGCGGTCACTGTATCGGACCGTCGTGGTGAAGAGAGAGCTGAGTAGGGGGGCAGAGCTCTCAATTTACCGATTGATCTACATTCTGATCCTCACCTATGGTCATGAGATTTGGCTCATGACTGAAAGAACGAGATCGCGGGTACAAGTGGCCGAGATGAGTTTCCTCCGCAGGGTGGCTGGGCGCTCCCTTAGAGATAGGGTGAGGAGCTCGGTCACTCGGGAGTCGAGCCGCTGCTCCTCCACGTCGAAAGGAGTCAGTTGAGGTGGCTCAGGCATCTTTTCCGGATGCCCCCTGGACGCCTCGCTGGAGAGGTGTTCTGGGCACGTCCCATTGGGAGGAGGCCCCGGGGAAGACCCAGGACACGCTGGAAGGATTACATCTCTCGGCTGGCTTGGGAACGCCTTGGGGTTCCCCCGGAGGAGTTGGGGGAGGTGTGTGTGGATCGGGAGGTCTGGGCGGCTTTGCTTGAGCTGCTGCCCCCGCGACCCGACTCCGGATAAAGCGGAAGAAAATGGATGGATAGATGAAAAACAAAATAACGCTCCAACACATTACTAGTATTTTGTTGCACTACCTCTGGCTTTTATAACAGCTTGCAGTCTCTGAGGCATGGACTTAATGAGTGACAAACAGTACTCTTCATCAATCTGGCTCCAACTTTCTCTGATTGCTGTTGCCAGATCAGCTTTGCAGGTTGGAGCCTTGTCATGGACCATTTTCTTCAACTTCCACCAAAGATTTTCAAATAGATTAAGATCCGGACTATTTGCAGGCCATGACATTGACCCTATGTGTCTTTTTGCAAGGAATGTTTTCACAGTTTTTGCTCTATGGCAAGATGCATTATCATCTTGAAAAATGATTTCATCATCCCCAAACAATCTTTCAATTGATGGGATAAGAAAAGTGTCCAAAATATCAACGTAAACTTGTGCATTTATTGATGATGTAATGACCATCTCCCCAGTGCCTTTACCTGACATGCAGCCCCATATCATCAATGACTGTGGAAATTTACATGTTCTCTTCAGGCAGTCATCTTTATAAATCTCATTGGAACGGCACCAAACAAAAGTTCCAGCATCATCACCTTGCCCAATGCAGATTCGAGATTCATCACTGAATATGACTTTCAACCAGTCATCCACAGTCCACGATTGCTTTTCCTTAGCCCATTGTAACCTTGTTTTTTTCTGTTTAGGTGTTAATGATGGCTTTCGTTTAGCTTTTCTGTATGTAAATCCCATTTCCTTTAGGCGGTTTCTTACAGTTCGGTCACAGACGTTGACTCCAGTTTCCTCCCATTCGTTCCTCATTTGTTTTGTTGTGCATTTTCGATTTTTGAGACATATTGCTTTAAGTTTTCTGTCTTGACGCTTTGATGTCTTCCTCGGTCTACCAGTATGTTTGCCTTTAACAACCTTCCCATGTTGTTTGTATTTGGTCCAGAGTTTAGACACAGCTGACTGTGAACAACCAACATCTTTTGCAACATTGCGTGATGATTTACCCTCTTTTAAGAGTTTGAAAATCCTCTCTTTTGTTTCAAATGACATCTCTCGTGTTGGAGCCATGATTCATGTCAGTCCACTTGGTGCAACAGCTCTCCAAGGTGTGATCACTCCTTTTTAGATGCAGACTAACGAGCAGATCTGATTTGATGCAGGTGTTAGTTTTGGGGATGAAAATTTACAGGGTGATTCCTTAATTTATTCCTCAGAATTGAGTGATTCCATATATTTTTTTTTCCCTCTGCTTGGTCTAAAAAAGTAACCATTAGTGACTGCCACATTTTTTTTTTCTTGATTTCTTATAGTGTTTCTTAAAGCCAGAAAGTTGCCATTTGAAATGACTTTAGTTTTGTGTCATGTCTGATCTGCTTTTTTTTTCTACAAAATTAAACAACTGAATGAACATCCTCCGAGGCCGGTGATTCCATAATTATTGCCAGGGGTTGTATATATCACACAGAGCACTTATCTTTCACTTACCATCAGTTCTCATTAGATGGGCACGTTCATACAACGTGAGTGCCCATATTGCTGCCAACACTAGAGATATGTTTAATCTCAGACTGGATGATCAAATCATCCACAGTGAATTGACCAAAGCCAGAAAACAGCAAGACAACACAGATGAATCTGCCATTTTGGATGTATTGAAACATGGTGTTTTCAGTAATGATGCACAATCCACAGTTCTCCAGAGTGTTACCATAAAAGATTTGGCTACAACTGATATCCAGCATCACTGTTGAATGCTGAATCAAATGGCAAAGACCTCCTTGCCAATTTTCTTGACACAAGATTCTGAAAACATGGCAGCACTGGACATGTGAAACTGTATGAACCCCTGAAGAAAAACAAACCAATTACCTTTGCTTCATTGTATGACGTCAGAAAGGTGTCCAAGGGAAGTGAAAAAGTATTAAAGGCTGACAGAAGTGTACTTCAGTACCTGATAATGGCATATGAAGCTGGAAGACCTGTAAATCTTCCCAGTGTTTTACAGCATGAGCTCATGCCAGTTCTGCTCTCTCTGACACAGTTAGATGGATCTCTGCAAACTGGAGATAAATCTCTGTTGCAGGAAGTTCTCACTATAGACATTGCCCCTGTCCATTAAGTGTTTAACCACATGACCAATCATGTCTCATTATTGATGACAATGCATTGATGCAAGCAGTTGGTAAGCCTCGTGGAGGTGCGACATTTAGAGATTTAGCTGACACATTCATTGAGGCTGTACATCTAGCTGGCAGGCAATACAGTGGAACTAATGTGCTTTTTGACAGATACTCAATACAGTCCCTCAAAGGAGGCACTAGAGAAAAAAGGTCAAAAGGCAGTAGACCCGTCTGATGTGTCATTGAAAGCAGGAATGTACCTCTGCCAAGTAGCTGGGTAAGTTTTGTGGCCATGTCTGAAAACAAAACGGATCTTATTTGTTTTGTGTCAGACCAGCTAGTAAGGACTGCACCACCTGATAAAACAATTGTTGTAGTTAGCGGCTTTCTAAATGAAGCGGATGTGAAGTGCACAAATCCAAGACAGGATGACAGCGATCTTAAGGCGTTCCATGAGGAAGCTGACATGAGGATTATTGTTCATGCTGTTGAATGCCATGCTGATTGTATGGTTATATGGGCCCGTGATACAGATGTCCTGGTTTTGCCCCTTGGTCACTTTGCAAACTTCAACTGCAGGTCCATGTGGATGAAGGCTGGAACATCAAAGAAACAAAAGTTCATTCCAGATCATACAATTTAACAACACCTCCCAAAACCACTTGTTGATGCCCTCATCCCCTTTCATGCGTTAACAGGGTCTGATACCATTTCATTCTTGGCAGGACATTCCAAGAAAACCAAATGTAAAGTTTTAGAGCAACATTACAACTTAGGTATTGAATCTTTAACTATCGAGGTAGAGGATGCAGCTAAAAACTTCGTTTGCAAAATATGTGGTCTTTCTGATGTGGCAAAGGCCGACAGTGCAAGGGTTATATTGTTCAAAAAAGGTCTTGCTGCTGAAGCTCTTCCTCCAACAAGCAGTGAACTCCATTATCATATACAACAGTCACATTACCAAGCAAAGCTGTGGAGACAAGCAAATGTTCTTAAGCCTCGCCTACCTGAGCTACAGGATGAAGCCCTGGCCCCAGAGCTTATGTCACTCTCTCCAGTTCCAAAAGCTTGCTTTGAAGTTCTATTCTGTGCTTGCAAATTAGGATGTCAGTCACTGAGATACAAATGCAGAAAAACAAAGTTGCCTTGCACAGAGGCATGTAACTGTAATATTGCTGAGGTGGAATGTTTAAACAAACCAGATAAATAATTCTTATATCAATCAGGGTACTTCTGCATCATACATGTTTTGTCAGTAGAATGGTCTTGTGATGAAATGATGAAATCCACATCTGGACAGTTACACAGGTTGATCAGAGATAAATCTACATTTGTTGTGTATGTTTGTCATCTCAATGCTTCCTTAGTGCAAGAATAGTTTCAGAAAACATGATTAGTAGTTCTGTATCATGTATGATGTAGCTCAGTATTTCTTCCATCATGGTTGACAATTCAGTCTTTATTCAAATCCCATGGTTCTTCATGATGGAAGTGCTGGTCAGTTGATGACTGCCATCAAATTTATAGCTAAGAACTTACCAAATAGGTTTGAATTGCCACGGAGGCCATGCATAAGTAACAAAGCATCCACAGACAAATGTTACACATAAATATATACTTAAGTGATGGTTCTGCAGCAATATGTTCAAAATAAACTTACAGTCATTGATTTACTGGCTTTCCACAAACATAAACATCCTTTTTTTTTTTTTTTTTTTTTTTTTTTTTCTTTTTTGTGTGCTTACATTTTTTTATATTTAGCAGACCTGAATTAGGTTAATTGGACATGTTACCAACTTTTACTCAAAAATGCTTTCAAAAATTTTTAAACCGCTTTTATGGATTTTGCGTCCAGTATAGAAGACCATTTTCAAATGTTAACAGACACATTTTAGCTTTTTGGAAGTCTTGTTATAATGGTGAATGTTGGCGCGCACAGTACCGTTGTGTGCCTGCCCAGAATATCTGGTGTCATGGGGCTGCGTTCAGTATCGTTTGTAGTTTGCACTAACCCCCTGTATAATAATATGACATACAACTTTAAACTGCTGTTGTAAAGAATTGGACCCAATTTCCCCATTTTTGGAATCAGGAAGGCAGTTGGAGGGGGGGCTGCTTTATTTTGGATCAGGTGTGTGGTTGTTTATTGGCCTGTTTCTTCATTTAATTTTTTTTTTAATAGCCTTTTAAGAAAGGCTTCAAAATTTGTGTTTCCTCTTCAGTGAGAAAGAGTGTGAACTGATAGTAGGTCATGCTTGAAATAATTTATATGAAGGACTTTGATTTGGCTGTTTGGGGCATGAGCTCTCTGCTCGTGCACCTTTTCTAAATTAGACCATTGTTACTCCCCAGCCCCGAATCCTGTGTCTGCACAGAACAACATGAAACCTGTTTAGTGTTACGCTTACAGTGAAATCTTGGTAAACCAGACAGTTTACACAAAGATCTTATCCCACTCCTTGCATCAATGTCCTTTCCAGGTTGTTTCTGTCTCGAGGAGCAGATAGTAATCAGCAGAACAATGAGGGAGAAACTCCTCTGGACTGCTCTGTTAATGGCTCTAAGGTCTGGACAATACTGAACACCAACAAGAAGCTGACTAACGTCTGGAGAGGTAGAGATAGTCACGGAGAGCGACTACTCAGCAGGTACAGTATGTGTGTGTGAGTTCATTTTGTTATCTTTGTACTGGTGTAGTGACCTTTCATTTTATTTATTGTTATAAAAACAGTGAAAGAGCAGTGTCTTTCAAATCTATATTGTAACACTTGAATAAATAACTTAATAAATAGCAATAAATGGAAATTAAAAATACAATCATAAAGGCCACATCAGATATTGTTGCAGTGTGCAAGTGGTGCAAGAAGACAAGAGTGTAATCCCATTTCATAATTGTTTATGTCGAAGGAGGGAACTGGGGTGGGGCATTGGGGAGTTATTAAGTCTTATGTCTTGTGGAAAAAGTCTGTTGGCCATTCTGGTCATTCTTGCTCTGATGGATCTGAAACTTTAACACAAAATTAATAGTTGATCACTCAATAACAAAATGCAGAATCTTGTTAAATTCATCCCTATTAAGTTTATGCAGCTATGAATCATAAGTTACCTCACTGTACTACATGAGTAAAGTCTAGACCAGTAGTTCTCAAACCTGGTCCTCAAGTCCCACCTAACCTACACATTTTCCATCTCTCCCTGCTTTGCCACAGGCTGATTAATTAATTTAGGTTAGTACTTGATCGTCTGCATACTTGAATGAGCTAATTAGCAGAGAGGGACAGATGAAAAAAATGTGTTGGTTAGATGGGACTTGAGGACAAGTATGAGAACCACTGATTACCTGCCCAATGAGCAGACCCACTGGTGAACATTGTAAGGAAAAACTCATTCAGTGGTTATGATTTTACACACACACAACAAAAAACCTCAAGCTGACCACATTTAGTGGGGTGATCATCTGCTATGGCCATTCTAACAACAGAGCAAAAGGAACAACACAAGATTCACAAAAGTGTTTCATCTATAGATCATTTTTCATAATGGTGAGGTAATTGAATAGACTGCAACAAGGTGTAGATTAGATAGACACAAGTCCTATATAGGCCATGGGGCAGATGACGTTGGTGCTTATCTCCAGATTCTCTAAGTAGCGTAAAGGAAATAAGAGACTACGACTCCCCCCTGGATGGGGCACCAGTACAACACCGGTTACTTCCTTAGCCATAGCTGGTCCCTATGTAAAGCTGGGTGGACTGGAACAATGCAGATGAAGTGTCTTGTCCAAGGACACAAATGGGTAGTATGAGTGGGATTCAAACCCAAGTCTACACATTGGTAGGTCAGCTCCATATCCACTGAGGTACCTGTGCTACCTGGGATCCTAAGCTATGTGGTTTAGATTAGGGTCACAGTGAAATAGGGTAATTGCAGAACAGGTAACTCAGTGGAATCAGGGATGGCTACCAACTCTTTCTTGGACAAGACACTTTATCTGCGTTGTCCCAGTCCACCCACCTTTAAATAGGTTCCTGCTTTGGTTGATGAAGTAACCTGCGTCAGACTGGGATCCCATTTAGGAGACATTAAAGACTCTCAACCGCTTTACATATCAAATCCGGTGATGAGCACCAACACCAAAGGGCCTCAGGACTGATGTAGAACTTACTTCTCCAGTGAAATAGATTGTGTAAGTGAGTCAGTGATTGTATCAATGCCAAGTCCTTCATTGAGGTACGTTTTCCACAATTCACCTCGAAGAAAATGTTTAGTTTAAGTATATCGGGGTCTTGTTCACGAGTGAGGGACGGATGGAGCGTGAGATCAATAGACGGATCGGTGCAGCATCTGCAGTGATGCGGTCGCTGTATTGGACCGTCGTGGTGAACGGAGAGCTGAGTAGGGGGGCAGAGCTCTCGATTTACAGATCGATCTACGTTCCGATTCTCACCTATGGTCATGAGATTTGGCTCATGACCGAAAGAACGAGATCGTGAGTACAAGCGGCCGAGATGAGTTTCCTCCGCAGGGTGGCTGGGCGCTCCCTTAGAGATAGGGTGAGGAGCTCGGTCACTCGAGAGGAGCTCGGAGTCAAGCCGCTGCTCCTCCACGTCGAAAGGAGTCAGTTGAGGTGGCTCGGGCATCTTTTCCGGATGCTCCCTGGACGCCTCGCTGGAGAGGTGTTCTGGGCACGTCCCATTGGGAGGAGGCCCCGGGGAAGACCCAGGACACGCTGGAGGGACTACATCTCTCGGCTGGCTTGGGAACACCTTGGGGTTCCCCCAGAGGAGCTGGAGGAGGTGTGTGTGGATCGGGAGGTCTGGGCGGCTTTGCTTGAGCTGCTGCCCCCGCGACCTGACTCCGGATAAAGCGGAAGAAAATGGATGGATGGATGGATGGAAAATGGACCTCTGAGCTCTTCCCAAGATGCCCCGCCCTCCAGCAAAATGTGTTGCACGTGATATCCAGGAGTTCACCCCACGCCTACATGAAATCCTAAGTCATTCATCCTTTGTCATTTGTCATTTGAAGTGCCCATTTCAGGTCTACAAAGTTCCTCCACTCTGAGAGTGTGTGTGTGTGTGTGTGTGTGTGTGTGTGTATGTGTATTTATTATTATTATTATTTTATTTTATTTTTTTTTTCTTACACGCTGTAAGAGACCATCTACAAACGATGTAGTTTTTATCTAAAAATATGTATCAAGTAATCACACTTGACCATATTTTATTTACTAAAGCCCTTGGTGAAATTCCCTTGTACCTGCATTAAATGTCCACCACGTTGAGTTGTGGGACACAATGAACCTGTTGCTGATAGTGGTAGATAAATACTCAGCTAATTTTCATTATTTTTAATATGCCTAAATTTTGGGCATTTATTTGTAGAGATGTGTAATTCTTCTAACAACCAATTGAAGTGAAATGAATAAAATGTTTATTTCTGTCTCTTAGGGATATCTCTCGGGGATACGAGGCAATTCCTATAGCTTGTGTCAACGGTGTTGACTGTGAGCCCTGCCCTCAGAACTTTAAATACATACCCGACAACTGTGTCACCTCCACACTGAACATAGACAAGGACATCACTCACTTACAGGTAAAATACGACAACTCGTTAAATATCTCTCTTCATTAGCTATTAATATGTGTTATTGCACACCACTGAATATTTCAGTCATGTTTATTCATTTTCCATACCTGCATACACTAATTAGGGGTCACGGGGGGGTATCCCAGCAGTCATAGGGTGTGAGGCAGGGTACACCCGGGACAGGACGCCAGTCTGTTGCAGGCCTACATATAGACCGACAAACACATTCACGCCGGCACACACTCCTGTGGCCAATTTAAAGTTTCCAATTCACACTGAAAAAAAGAACCATCTTTAATTGAATTATGTCAATTGGTAACATCTAAATGAATTAAGTTCTTTGAAATTAAGTTAATAAATTAGATTAACACGTGTTGATCTAGATAGCTAGACTTTATTTGATGTTTATACTCCCACTCAAGGTTTAGGTACATTGGAATTCTTGTGCAGAGCTCACGGGTAAAAGATATGAAGGTATAAAAGGTATAACAGTATAAAAAGGATACCCGGTGCGCCTGAAAAAAAATATTATGAAGTGTCAGGTTAATGGATATTGTGAACAGCAGTTATTGCATACTTGTATTCCAATAAAGTGGATATTGCACATGTAACTCAAACAGATATTACACCAGTGACTGTTATTTCAAAAGGAATAAAATAAAATATTGCACATTATTATCACTTACTGAGGCATTGCTGGGTGGTTAGCATAGATTTACATTTACGCTACCTGTCCATACCTGCCCACAGTAGCGGGCGGATATCCCACTTTATGTGCATAAACTGATGACGTCATAGCATGTGCAGCCCAAGAACTGTCCGCAGACGATAACATGAAAAGGCGAGAAGTGTGTGTTGGTCCCAATATGGATATTCCGGATGATTTTATCATGGATAGTACGACAATGAACAGCAGCCAAAGCAGCCAGCTTGATGAGGACGCCCTGGTGAATTTGGAGAGCAGCATGATACCAGCCAACACGACAAAAGTTAGTGAGCCAACTTTTTATGTACACGTTTGCTGGGTGTCGTGCATTTTGAAATTACATTAAATATTATTAATGTGATTCCACGTGTCGTGTATCTCAGTAAGTGATAATAATGCAAATAACATGCTGTTGTCATGTGGTATGCATTTTCTGACTCCCTCGTCTAACTCGGGCGAATATCTCTCATTTTGGGTGACTGAGCATGGACGTCGGGACTCTGAAAATACATACCGCCCTCCAGAAGCATGTTATTGTATTATTAGGTTATAGTTGAGTGATAAATATTGCCCAGTGGGTTTTGCTTGTGAACGGTCCAGTACTCTGAGTTCAGAGATGCCGTCAGTCTGACTGTGGCTGGAAAAAAACCTTTTTATGGAGTGGAGTTCGGTGTGTGATGATGCTGTCTGCTCTACTTTTCCTCAGGCTGTAAGCTGTGTGTTTGGGCCTGAGGAGAAAGTGAGCAGGGTGGTGGGGGCACCCGATAATGTGTTCTGCCCTCTTTTTGCATTGTTGTGTGAAAATTGAGTCCATTGATGGAAGTTCTGTCCTGATAATTTTTTCATCTGTTTTTGCGACTCTCTGGAGGGCCTTCCTCTCTGAGTGGTGAGAATACTCTCCACCAGGCCTGTGTAGGCTAGTGTGAGGGGATGGCAGTGCAGCCCGGCCTTCCTAAGCAGTCTGAAGTGCTCTGAGCTTTTTTCACAGTGGCTGCAGTGTTTGCCGACCAGTTCAGATCAGATGACACATGAAGGCCAAGGAACTTGTGGCTGTCCTCTCTCACCACTTCAGTGCCCCTGATGGTGAGGGGGTGCAGTTGAGGGGCTTTCTTCCTGAAGTCAGTGATGATTTCTGTTGTCTTTCCTACATTGAAGATGAGGTCATTTTCCTCTTGACCACCGCCCTGTACCCAGTCTCGTCCCCACCCTTGATGAGGCCTAGGACGGTCGTGTCGTCAGCCTATTTGATGATGACTGTGTTGTCCATGTTGGATACACAGTCGTGGGTGTATAGGGTGAAGAGTTTGAGGCTGAGGCAGCAGCCCTGAGGTGATCCAGTGCTGATTGTGAGCTGAGCGGAAACATTTCCTCCCATCCGTACAACTTCATGCAGATGGGAGGAAAGGTTTCCACGTGGGTCAGAGTCTCTACATCAGCCATAAACAGGATGGGATGAATCTTTGCTATGTTTCGAAGGTGGAAGAAAGCAGTGCTCATGACTTCTCTAATGTGTAGGTCAAAGGACAGCGTGGGATCAAAAATCACCCCAAGGTTACTCACTTTGTCAGTGTGATGTATGTCGCATGAGCCTAGGGTAAGCGTTAGATGTTGATGTCTCACTGGACCAAGGACCATCATTTTGGTCTTGTCCAAATTTAAAAGAAAGAAATTGCAAGACATCCAGTTGTTTACTCACACAAGGAAATCCTCTAGAGTCTTGATGTGTATGAGATTATCAGAACGTACAACTGAGTGTCATCAGTGTAACAATGAAAAGTAACCCCATAATTCCGCAGTATAAGCACAAGTAGAACAAGATGATCCACTGTACCAAACGTAGCACTAAGATCTAACAGCAACTGAACCGTAGTGGTGTCCGAATCCATTGCAAGCAGAAGATCATTTACCACTATGCAATGATACATTCTAAATGCAAACTGCAGTGGCTCAAAAAGGTTATTCTCAGTAAGGTGGTCCATGAGCTGCTAAGAAACTACCTTTTCAAAGATTTGTAACAAAATGATAGAGTTGATATCGGCCTATAATTTTTTAGTAGACTAGGGTCAAGGTTAGATTTCTTAAGCAATGTTTCAAATCACTGCAATTTTGAAACATTTAGGAAGAGATCCCGAGGTTAGTGACAGATTAATAATTTCCAATACGGTAGGCCCAAGAGTGGGCCACAGATCCTTAGACGGTTTGGTTGGTATAGGGTCAAAAAGACAGGTTGTGCATTTGATATAAGTTACAAGTTTCACCCAGTGAAATAATTCAGTGAATCTCGGTGATATATCAGTGATGGCACCCACATCAGTAACAGGGTGCAGTGGGACTAAGGTATGCTGGGATATGCTTAACCTAATGTCATCTATTTTCTTTTCGAAGTAATCAAAGAAATCTTGGGCTGTAGATGGAGAGCTACTTGCAGGTAGTTGTCCTTGAATTAGCGTTGCCACCGTGTCAAACAGGAACTTTGAATTATGGTTTTTGTTAATCAATCAGTTAATTTGTTAATTAATCAGAGTAATAGGTCCATTTTGTAGCCAATAGTGGATGCTTGTAGTCCAGAATAGCATCGCGCCACATGAGGAGCAATACTTCTCATTTTGAACTACGCCATTTTCGTTCTAGACTTGTGCTTGAAGCCAAAAGTGATCAATGAACCAAGGTGAGTGTGTTTTGGCGGCAGCAGCGGAGGGGGGAGAGTGCTTTTAATTTAGGTTGAGCAATCATGTCCATTGTGCTTGTAAGCACAGAGTTTAAGCTGTCCACCGGGCTGTCTACTGAATGATTGTGTTCCGAAAGTGACGCTAAGCTATCAGGCAGTCTGGCTCCGAGTTCATTTGTAGTTGGACAGTTGATGCGTCGCTGTGATAAGTGTCTCGTCCCAGTGGACAAGGCAAGGAGACTATAAACTTAATAAGTGAGTGATCTGAAACCACTGACGCAAGAGACGCAATGTCGGATGAGGACCAAGTATTTCCACTAATGTGTGTCGAACCCTGAATGCATTGCTGGAATCCTAATACATCTATAATGTCTAGGAATGCAGAGGGGGTCGGAAGACTCATTTATATGAATGTTGAAGTCACCGACAATCAGAATGTTATTGGCACGGGTTGCCAGATTAGAGATAAATTCACTAAATTCATCTAAGAATTCAGAATATGGGCCTGGGGGTCTATATACAGTGATGAACTAAAATGGTTGATTTTTAGTCTTCTGACCTGGGCTATAGATAGTATCCTGGGCAGAGCAAAGAGTCAAATGTTCAAATGAATTATATTTTAGAACCCCAAAAGGCAGTAAGCTAAACTCAGATTTATGAATTCAAGCAACACCTCCTCCTTGCTTTGTATTACAAGAGATGTGACTAAATATATACACAGGTCCAGCCAGGTTTCATATAAACCAATCATATCTAAGGGCCCCTTCACGCATAACATGATTGAAGCTGACGAGCACACGAAGGAGGAATTGCGTGCCATTCGTGAAAAATTGTAGCCGCCTATAACTCCTCGTACACCTGTCGCTATAACCATTCGCGCACACCAGCAGCCGAAAGACAGAGAGTGCCCTGTGAGTGCCCATTCAATTCTAACTCGGCAGGTGTCGGCCAAATTCCAGGTGTCACACATGAACATCCAATACCACTCACGGCGCACTTAGGAAATGTGGTGCCATTCACACAGTCAGCACAAAAACAGAGAGCAGGCGACTACTGTCGAGCTGGCTGTGAAATTTGTCTAAGTGCCCCCACGAGTATGGCATCGGTAAGCAACACACATGTTGTGTGTCAGCTCCCCCCTCAACATATGTGGCGTGCATGTGTGTCCCCCCCCACACACACACACTTGGGGGGCACACTTGCATGAAATTTTGATATGTATGTACAGACATGATCACATGGGGGCTGGCCAACCACATCTGAGCGCACACAGAACAGCAAGGCACCTCTCAGCTGATCACCGCCCAGCCACACACTGACAGCTGGAAATGACAGCTCAATGCACACGACATGTAACATTACAAATACAGAGACCACATCCAGGACAGGTATATAAGTAACTACGACAGTAACTACATACACCATTACATAACAACTAAAAAATTAATCACAGAGCCAAGAAAAGGAGAGTGACATTTTGTTCTGAGAGATGATCAAAAAAAGTGGGCGTGTCCATGCGAGCCACTGCTGTTGGAATCTCTGGACCTGGAGCTCACTGCTGGAGAACATGTACTGTGTTTTGAAGGACATGACATAACAACTCTACACTGTGAGGCGTGTGCTTGCTGTCCTCACATAGAAATACTTAAAACATATCCCCTTTGCCACGGGCTGGAGCGGCCACTCAGCGCGCACACCGACAGGCTGCTCCATGTGAAAAGGACCATCTGATCATGTGAACACTCAACTGTAGATCTGAATGTCACATCACCCACGTGAGATCTAGTCCACATGACGTGTTGTCTCTCCTCCGACACACTGTTTGCAGGACATGCGGGGTCGGCTGGACACATGGGGCCAGCAGATGTGGACATAAGTGCGCCCTGTTTCATTCATGTCATTTCATGACTGTACATCGATGACCATGGGTCATCTACAGAGGAACAGAAGGTTCATACTTGTATTGTCTGCTCAATAAGAGGGATGCAATACAATGCTGTTTTTTGTTTTTTTTTTATTATTGTGTGGGATTTTTATTTTTTTCCCCACAGCAGCGATGTCTGTGGGCGGGGGGGCGTGTCCCCCTGCGACCTGAATCTGTGAGGCATGTGTCACTGCGGGATTTCTCCACATTGTAATAATTAAAGCACATATCACATTTGCAATGCTGTCACCAGCGGGTCACTGTGCGCTGGACACGCATTCATGATACGAGAGCCAGATCTTCATGAGATGAGAGCCCGGGTGATGTCTTCATGATAAGACTGCATCAGGTAATTCATGTAAAACATAAAAGGGAGAACAGTAATCCACGTCAGTTCATTACTTCCTGATGTACGTGTAGGCGGAGGCTAACTCCGCTCTTTATAACAGAAATTATTATTTATTGTGGTGTTATTAATTCTTTGTTCCACTGCTGTGTGCGTGACTTTCCACATGCTCGCACTGTATTCGTGCGTGTTTGCGCTATTTTTGTGCACACGAACACGAGCGTGCATAAAACCGTCACCACGTTATCGTGATCGCCTGTCCAACCATGCGTCCCTCTTGACAGCAGGTGGAATGTTTTGCGGTTCCCCATTTTGTTTTTGGTTCATGGATTTTCTTCCGGTTTCTGCGTCTTTCGTGTTATGTGTGAAGGGGCCCTAAACGATGTTCCATGATAAGGTCATTTATCAACAGGGTTTTGAGGACAGTGACCTTATGTTAATGAGATCCAAACTAAGGACCTCACTAGGGTTGACATTTTGACTGTTGGGATTTGGGGTGGCTCCAGAGTAATATATGTAAGATGCCTAAAATTAGGATTGTGTATGTGAAGTTTCACAATTGTTTTGATATCGGACACTAAAGGCCCTGTTGTCTCGTATCTTTTAGCACTGCAGCTGTACAGACGACTGCTCGTCCAGTACTTGCATATGTGGTCAGCTCAGTCAGCGATGTTGGTATGACAATGTAAGGTATCATGTACACCTGCTACAGAATACCATTTTAATCCACTGTGTATTTTTAATTTTCACTAATGCTAAGGTGAGCTAGAGTCAATAAGTTCAGTGGCTTGACCTGTTTTGAGATTGTCATTTCTCTGTTGAAGGAGGTACAACATGACGGTTGAGGCAAATACTTCTCCCTGTAGTGATGCAGCACGTAAACCTGCTCAGAATGATCAGTGGTTCTAGATTTAGATGTTTCACTTCCTCTATTAGCAGGATGATGGCCAATAGACCACTGATGGTGGATCACCTGCTCACAGAATCCTCGTCCTGGTCTCGCCTCGGTGCCTTCACCACCTGCTTTAGCACGGAGTCGTCTGGGTCATACTCAGAGTACTCTCAGAGAGGAAACACCTTCTGTGAACATTGGCGACTCCAGCAACACCCTGAAGAGCTTAGAGTCTTGTCCTAAAAGATCTCCCACATTCCTTTTGGCTCATTTTCAAATCATTCACCCAGAAGATTAAATGCAAAGATCAGCAGGATACTCTGATCGTTACATTGAGACAGATTCTGCAAGTTAATAGCAAAACAAAGGTTAACACTTTAGAAATTATGCAGATATGGATCTGAGTGTTATTTATAACTTTAGACACTGTTGCAGTTTACTAAAAGCTGGATATGTTGGTTGGTGTATCATGTAACTGATGATCTAATGATGTAGTTTGATCTGGAACTGGATGGAGATGCAGCTCTGGTGGGTTGTATCGGTAGAATGCTGTTGCTTTAGAGGGATGTCAATCAATCAATCAATCAATTTTATTTATATAGCGCCAAATCACAACAAACAGTTGCCCCAAGGCGCTTTATATTGTAAGGCAAGGCCATACAATAATTACGTAAAAACCCCAACGGTCAAAACGACCCCCGTGAGCAAGCACTTGGCGACAGTGGGAAGGAAAAACTCCCTTTTAACAGGAAGAAACCTCCAGCAGAACCAGGCTCAGGGAGGGGCAGTCTTCTGCTGGGACTGGTTGGGACTGAGGGAGAGAACCAGGAAAAAGACATGCTGTGGAGGGGAGCAGAGATCAATCACTAATGATTAAATGCAGAGTGGTGCATACAGAGCAAAAGGATGTGCTCTTAGTTTTGCTCCCTTCGTTTTTAGTTTTCTTCAGAAACTACATGTTGTGTACAGAAAAATAATTTCATTTCCATGTAGGAGAAAAGTTGTTACACTTCAGAATGCACTATATCTCACAGTACTGCTCTCCCCCCCCCCCCCCCCCCCCCCCCAAAAAAAATAAATTTGTTGAATAATCCTACAAAGCAACAGAGAAATGAACGACTGTCTTGGAGAAGGTGAATTATACAATCTGAAAGCAGCAGAGGAGGCATATGAAAAATAAAGCAAAGCAAACTTTTTGAATATGTCTCCTGATGTGTAATATATGATGTGTATTATAATATAGGAGGGACGACTACCCCTGGATTTTTGTCAGCGTGAGCCCCCAGTGTTGTTTGAGTGTAATCATGCTTGCTCCTGCTGGAGGACCTGCAGGAACCGAGTGGTCCAGAATGGAATAAAGTGAGTAAAGCTACTTATTCATCTTGGTACCTGGGTGAAAAAATTTTTCTTACTTAAATCGCATAAAAGGGTTGCTGGAGGCAACATCCTAGACGAGTCTGTTGCAATGTGCCTATAGGCTGGGTTTTTGCAAGTTAAAATGATTACTTGCAGCCCACTGAAATACGTTAGGATTTTTATTTTCTGTTGTTTTATGTCTCAGGAAGAAGCAACACTGATTTTCTTCCTTTTTCCCCCCATGAACACATTTTTAATTTAGGCGCTCTGTAGCCTTCATGTGTTGGGATTTTAAAAATTCATAAAGTAAAAACTTTCATGACAAAATTTTGAGGGCAGGGCTGAACATTATTGGTAGAACTTATGGCTTAGTTCAAAAATAATGAAGCCAAAGTGTGACATAACCATCAAAATTTAAAAGTGGTCTTTTTCGTGAAATGTTATCATTTTAGATATGGTTATATTAGAGCATGACATGGGAGTGGATTTTCACTCCCATCCCATCCCGCTCCCAGAAAAAAAATCCCATCCTGTCCCAATCCTGGACTGGAGTAAAAAAATGAATCCCATCCCATCCCACTCCTGTAAAGATGACTCCCAATCCCATCCCGCTCCCACTCAAAATCAGTCCCACTCCCATCCCTCTCCCGTATGTCTCGCGCCGTGATGATCAATCAGGGACTGAATATGTAGTGATGTGGAAATGTCTGGAGTTTGACTGAAGATGTGAACATGTCCTGTATCTGGTAGCAGCCTGTGAGCAGGACTTATGTCTCTTTTGTCCTTTATTTCACAATTATGACAGAGTTTTTGGAGAGAGCAGCAGCACCAGCAGCGGGAGCGGGGTTTCTTTCTCTTTTTATTTTACGTGCGAGCGCGAGCAAATTGTCTGTGGAGAATATTTTATTAATTAACTACACAGATGTATAATAAAGCAAATGGTGACTGGTTTCTAAACACAATTATGACAGTTTTTTTTTTTTTTTTTTGGGAAAGAGCGAGGAGCAACCCTGCAGCAAGCAGTGGAGTTTCTTTCTTTTTTCTTTTTTTTTACGTGTGCGCGCAAGCGAATCGTCTGTGGAGAATATTTTATTAATTAACTACACAGATGTATAATAAAACAAATGGTGACTGGTTTCTAAACACAATTATGACAGAGTTTTTGGTGGCAGAGCGAGCTGCAGCAAGCAGCGGAGTTTTTTTTTTTTTCTTTTTTTCTTTTAATTGTTTACATGTGTGCGCGTGAACAGGACAGTTGGTCCTCAAGTTGGGTCCTGCAGAGGCGAAAGGACCACTGAAAGCAGCCGTCATCCAGACTCAGCTCCTGCAGCAAATAATGATACTCTCTGTATCATTCTCTTCATCATCATCTCTGTATCTGTGATCAAGGTCCGTCATGTTAACTTGACTGACAACCGGAGCCGGCGAGTGGAATGGAAGCTCCTCCTATTTGATGACACACCGGGGTGAATTTTCGCAGCAAAAGCAGAGCGACACACCGGGCGAAGGAGGCGCATCCGTCGCCACGCGACCCCCGCAAATTTGTTGCATCTGATTACGCCCGGTGTGAACGCGTTTTGGTTGTTTTAAATAGATGAAAATCATCATCTATTTTTGGCATTCCCGCTCCTGCCTGCTCCAATTCATTTTTATTCCCATCCCATTCCAATCACGGGATTGATAAAATTTTGACTCCCATCCCGCAGGAATCACGTGACCCACGGGAATTCCCGAAAACTGTCATCCTCTAGGTTATATATCAGAGTTTCAATATTTAACAGTTTAACAGTTTATTTGTTTAGTGCATAATAATAAACATCTCAATGCACTTACAATAAATTAAATAAAAATAAAAACAGATATAACTAAAATAATAAAATATAATAATAGCTTAAAATGCTTGTTTAAAATATAACTTTAAGTGTCTCTTGAAATTGTCCAAATCTAGGATTTTAATGTCACTGGGTAGAGAGTTCCACACATGTGGCACAGCATGTGTGAAAGCTCGAGTCCCAACCTGAGTTTGACATCTAGGAACCTTCAGGTTGATCTGGCTACTGGATCGTAGGGTACGCTGTGGGCTGTACACTTCAATAAGATCTCTTAAGTAAGGTGGTGCTAGCCCGTTCAGACATTTATATGTCAGAAGGGCAATCTTAAAGGAAATATGATATTTCACCGGTAACCAGTGGAGATCTTTCAACAATGGTGTGACATGATCGTATTTCCTGGCCCCACACACCACTCTAGCTGCACAGTTTTGCAGTTTTTGCAGCTTCGGTGCTCCATCAAGCACCGAAGTGAGGATTGCAATAGTCTATATTAGAGGTCACAAAAGCGTGCACAATTCTCTCTGTGGCAGATTTATCCAAATATTTTCTTATTTGTCTTATTTGTTTCAACTGATGATAACCTTTCTGACCGATGTAATTCACATGATTTGTCATTCTAAGTTGTTGATCAAACATGACACCAAGATTTTTCAAAAATTGTACTGTCTTCACATGTGAATTTCCAACTTCAATGTCATGTATAGTTACTTTTGCAAGTTGTTGAGGCATTCCAAGTAACATGAACTCAGAGACTCATATTTATATTGGTCTCAGTTCAGTCATTGCTAAAAATGCATATATACTATAATGTGCTAGAGCGTAATGCTTGTGACCACAGTTGGAAGTATCTTCTTTAGTCTGCAGAAGCCTGGAACAAAGAAATTCTGTCCATTAGTTCCTGGTATTATTGAACAAGTAATATAATTATTCTATTGAAGCAGAGTAGGAGATATAACTAAAGTTTTGACACAAATAAATCAAGGACTTATTCTCAGCATTACACTTGTGACAGTTTTACCTTGCTTTAGAAACATGATGTTTTTTGTAGGAAATGACATTTCTACCTTTACAAAAATGTATTACTGTGTGTTAGTATGAAGCACAAACAAACAAACTGACAAAATACAAGGTTATTTCTTTAACAATCAACTTTAAATGATAATGCTAAATATCAATGTCACACAAAATTGATGATAAAAGTGCTATTTATGGGGTAAATTTCATGCATATCTCTGGAACTGTGCGGAATTTTTCCATAAAATTTTCAGTACCTGTCAAAGAGACTATAGGCAACTCACAGACAAATCTGGATGGTGCTAAATAAAATAATGGCTTGTTCATGACAAATGCAATGCAAATCAGCAGTTAGGCTTCATTATTTTTGAACTAGGCCTTATGACTGGTTTACTGGTAAAATAACGAAAGAATAATCAAATTAAAAGATAATCGAAGGTCTGTTTAAAAAAAAAAGCTTTAGATTTTATAAAAAATCTATTACAAAATTAATAATGTGAGTGGCAGCTGTAACTGTGAGAAATAATTGAAATAATGAAATAATTGTGTTTCAGAGTCCGACTGCAGCTCTTCAGGACTCCGGCGATGGGCTGGGGAGTAAGGACAATGCAGGATATTCCTCATGGAACATTCATTTGCGAGTGAGGACACGCTGTCATAAGAATCACACCTGAATTCAGTGTTTTTGCTGCATGAAAATATGAACAGAAGCTGAGCTCAAATCTTTTCTCATCCACAGATACGTTGGGGAGATTATACCCGATGCAGAAGCAGACAAACGGGAGAACGATTCTTTCCTCTTCACCCTGGACAATAAGGTGATTGAATTTGTATGGATTTTTAAGCTTCGCCAGACAACTCTCAAATAACTGCCTGTTTTCAGCATTGGTGCTTCAGTCACAATTACAAAAAAAAAAAAAAAAACACTGTTGAAAACTGCGTGTAAGTGGAGACTGTTGACTGGTGCAGTTCTAAGGTCTTAATCCTTTAGGGACGGGGTGATGGGAATCTCTTTCTGTGAAGCTTATTACATCAAATTAAACCGTAAAGTATCTGTTTCGTTCTGTAGACACAGTACTCACTTAGGATTTCTTACTTATTTTGTGCAGATTTTTTGTTAACACTATAATTTTATTTATTTATTTTTATCATGAAAAAAAACTGGGATGTGTAGAAAGTGCACATTTCTTTTCATTTGTTAATTTACATCTGCATTTCGGGCCTGCAGCACATCCCACATAAAGTTAGGGTGCTAAGAGGGCTATTCCACAGAGCGCCTTTCCTTCCATTCAATCCCAAATAGCAAATCGAGGCATATTTTGGAGCATTGTAATAATTTCTTGATCCATCTTTGTCAGTCTTGAACAAACATGATATACATAGTAGTTATGGCCAACATCAGCTCCAAAATTGAAATCAGAATCCAATTTTTGAACTGTTTGAAAATGTCATCCCGATTCACAAGAACAGTCACATTACGTGGTAAATTCTGGGTATTTGTAGTCTTGACCAGAGGTGGGACGAAGTCACTCTGAAGTCATGAATCAGCAAGTGTCAAGTCAAGTCTCCAGTCATAATGACCACCAATTGTTTACAAGCTGACTTGAGACTTGACTTGCGACTTGCAGATTGATAACTTGAGAATGACTTGACAGTGACTTTGTCCCACCTCTGGTCTTAACCGCTTCAAGCATGTTAGAACGTCTTTAAACGGGGTCTTCATAGTGACTACGACTTGAAACGTGTTTGACTGTGCTCCATCAGGGTAAAAATTTGAAGCCAAAGCAGTATTTGTTGTGGTTCTGGCTGAGGGCACGGCTCCTTTTCTATCATTTTCAGGTTGGTTGCCAGGTCTGCACTTTATAAGCCAGCCTGTTCAGAGGAGGCAAGCCTGATTAAGCTGTTTCATCCCGCTTTTTCACTTTTCTGGATGCAGGGCGATCGTAGTACAATCATGTCCTGTGGAAGCATTTACCACTTTGTAAGGTTACCATTCCTTCTCACAACACGCAAAGGACATTTTTGGCATTCAGGACCCCAAGCAGTGCAGAGGTTCAGGTGTTTTTTTTTTATTATTTGTTTTTATTGAAATTTCAACAATTTCTACATTCTTCAGATACAATTCAAAGTTATTATTATTTTTTTTTTTTAGAACAGAACATCACGAACGTTGAACCCCCACATATATGGCATATATCAGACAGTTATAAATGATATACCATGAAAACAGAACATTAGACAAAAAGAAAAAAAAAGGGTTAATAATAATAAATACACACACACACACACACACACACATATATATATATATATATATATATATATATATATATATACCTACATCCATACGTACATACATATACACACATATATATATATATTACCTACATCCATATGTACATACATATACACACATATACGAGGTCTATTAGAAAAGTATCCGACCTTATTATTTTTTTCAAAAACCATATGGATTTGAATCACGTGTGATTACATCAGACATGCTTGAACCCTCGTGGGCATGCGAGAGTTTTTTCACGCCTGTCGGTTACGTCATTCGCCTGTGGGCAGTCTTTGAGTGAGGAGTCGTCCACCCTCTCGTCGATTTTTTTCATTGTTTAGGAATGGCTCAGAGACTGTTGCTTTGTTTGATAAAATTTTTTTCAAAACTGTAAGGCACAACTGAGTGGACACCAATAAATTCAGCTGGTTTTCGGTAAAAATTTTAACGGCTGATGAGAGATTTTGGTCTGGTAGTGTCGCTTTAAGGACGGTCCACGGCGCCTGACGGCGATCGGCGCTTCGAGGCGGCAGCGTCTCGCCGTTTCAAGTTGAAAACTTCCACATTTCAGGCTCTGTTGACGCAGTAAGTCGTCAGAGAACAGAGAACTTTCAGAAGAAGTCGGCATGAGGAGTTTATTCGGACATTCCATTGTTAACGGTCATTTTGTAATGAAAGAACGTGCGGGCAGAGTCGCATGTCGGGCTGGACCCGACCGCGGGGGGTCGCGGCAGGAAAAACACCTCCGTTGGAAATCTTAACGGGCAAGTTGGAACATGCCCAAGCTGTTAAACAATTTCTCAGTTACTCACTTGTTGAAAGCCATTAAAAGCCGCCTGAATTCTACAAATGGTTTTCAACACGGAGGTGTTTTTCCTGTCGCGGCGCACACAGATTTGCCGAGTCGTCACGGAAACGACTCGGCGAATTTGCGCGTACGTCTTTCATTAAAAAAATGTCCTTAAACAGTGGAATGTCCGCATAAATTCCTCATGCCGGCCTCTTCTGAATCTTCTCTGTTCTCTCACGATGTCCTGGGTGAATTAAGCCTTAAATTAGGATGGTTTCAGCTCGAAACAGGCCGACGACAGCGCCTGGAAGCGCTGCAGGACGTCCCGCTCCGTGGGAAGTCCTTACACCGACAGAAACACCCCATAATCTCTCATCAGCCGTTAAACTTTTCACAGAAAACCAGCTTAATTTCTTGAATAGTGTCCACTCGGATATTCCTCACAGGTCCAGAAAAAATTTTGATAAAGCAACGCGCGCCGTCTCGAGCAGCGTGTGAAACAAAGGAATTCAGCCGAGAGGGCGGGACCACATCTCACTCAAGGCCTGCCCACAGGGAAATGACGTCACCGACACGCGTGAAAAAAAACTCACGCATGCGCACGAGGGTTCAAGCATGATTGGTGTAATCGCATGTCATTCAAATCCATATAGTTAAAAAAAAAAATAAAAGGGTCGGTTTATTATCTAAGAGACCTCGTGTATATATATATAATATATATATACCTACATCCATACGTACATACATATACACACATATATATATATATACCTACATCCATACGTACATACATATACACACATATATATATATATATATATATATACCTACATCCATACGTACACACATATACACACATATATATATATATATATATATATACCTACATCCATACGTACACACATATACACACATATATATATATATGTATATATATATACACTCAACAAAAATATAAATGCAACACTTTTGGTTTTGCTCCCATTTTGTATGAGATGAACTCAAAGAAAAACAGAAACATATTGTTGCTACATGGGTCTGGAATTGTAGGGTGTGGATTAGAGTGAAAGAAGGAACAAACGGTATACAAATCAAAAACATGGAGGACCTTACGAAATACAGACCTGAATAGACAATCAAATATAACATCTGTTGGTAATTGGACCAACAAAAAATCAGATCAAACATGGAAACAGAGGATAAAATATATGACATAGACACTAATATTGATGAAAGTATATTTGACTTAAAAACGATTGGTTGTGAGTATTATACAGTAGAACAGCTGAGTAGTGAAAAAATTGCAGAAGATACCCTGTCACTCATACATATAAACAGTCGAAGCTTGTATTGTAAAATGTCACAAATAAAAGATTATTTAAATCAGTTTAAAAATAGATTTAGTATTGTTGCAATCACTGAATCTTGGCTTAAAGATGATCTCATGGATGAAGTTCAAATGGAGGGATATGAGCTGTATTTTGTAAACAGAAGATATAAAAAAGGCGGTGGTATTGCTCTGTATACAAAAACAGATCTGATGTGTACAATTGTTGAAGAAATGACAATTATGAATGATGTCATAGAAATTGTAACAGTGGAACTTGTACATGAAACATCTAAGAATATTTTAGTTAGTTGTGTATACAGAGCACCAGATTCTTGTGTTTTGAAATTTACAGATAAAATAATTGAATTATTCCATCAAATTAAAAACAAAACGCTTTTTATGTGTGGGGACTTTAATATTAACATAGAAAGCTCCAGCTGCCAAAGATCAAGTGATTTTGTGAATACAATGTATAGTTTGGGGTTATTCCCCTTGATAACAAAACCAACCAGAATTACATCGCAAAGTGCAACGGTAATTGATAATATATTTACAAACAGAACAGATGAAATTATCAAGAATGGGATCTTCATGACAGATATTAGCGACCATTTACCAATTTTTTCAATATTTAAATATAAAAATAGGTACAACAAAAAAACTGATATAAACTTTAAAAGAGATAAGTCAGTAAAAGCCTTAGAGGCATTAAAATATGACCTTAAAAATCAAAACTGGGAAGAAGTTTATGTCAGTGATGTTAATGTAGCATATAACTCATTTATGAAAATATTGATGAAATCATACAATAAAAATTGTAAATTAATTGAAATTAGTAAGAAAAGAGTAAATAAACCATGGCTGACAAAGGGAATAAAAAATGCTTGTGCAAAGAAAAACTATTTATACAGGTGCTTTTTAAAATTGCAAACAAAGGAATCAGAACATAAATACAAAAAATATAAAAATAAACTATTAACAATAATTAGGAAACAAAAAAAAGATTATTACAGTGAAAAACTAAATAAGAGTAAAGATAATATGAGGGTAACATGGGGAATTATAAAAAGTGTGATTGATAGTGATGGAACGAAAGAAACTATTCCAAATTACTTTGTTAAGGAAAATAAAGAGATATCATATAAAAGAAGTTGCAAATGGGTTTAATGATTATTTTTCAAATGTAGGGTCAAGTCTGGTGGGAAATAAACCAATAATAGAAGATAAATTATGTACATTGGTAAATACGGTCAATAGTATTTTCCTGGACAATGTGGAAAAAGATGAAATAAGAAATATTGTAAAAAACTGTGTAAGCAAAAGATCAACTGACCATGAAGATTTAGACATGATGACTGTAAAAAGTATAATAGAAATTGTTATTGAACCATTTACTTATATTTGTAATCTGTCTCTGTCAACTGGGGTTTTTCCAGATGAAATGAAAATTGCTAAGGTAGTCCCATTATATAAAAATGGAGACAAACATAATTTTTCTAATTACAGGCCAGTATCATTGCTTCCACAGTTTTCTAAAATTATGGAAAAAGTTTTTGTAACAAGATTGGATAAATTTATTGAGAAACATCATATTTTAAATAATGCTCAGTATGGATTCAGAACAAAACATTCGACAGCTATGGCAATTATGGAACTAATAGAGAAAATATCAACAACAATAGATAATAAGGATTATTTTGTAAGTATTTTTATTGACCTGAAAAAGGCTTTTGATGTTATAGACCACTCAAGATTGCTCCACAAGTTACAACAATATGGAATAAGAGGTGTTGCACATCAGTGGGTAAAAAGCTACTTAGAAAATAGAAAACAGTTTGTTCAGATAAATAATACCAAATCAGAATTGTGTAACATTATTTATGGAGTACCACAAGGATCGGTACTTGGACCCAAACTGTTTATTTTGTATATCAATGATTTTGTGAATGTATCCAATGTGCTTGGCAGCATTTTATTTGCTGATGATACAACGCTGTTTTACTCTGGATCAGATATACAGGAAGTAGCACAAGTGATAAATACAGAGTTGGAAAAAGTTAAACATTGGTTTGATATAAACAGATTGTCACTAAATATTAATAAGACAAATTTCATATTGTTTAATGATAGAGCGAAAGAAAATAATGTGTCATTACAAATAGATGGAATGGATATACAAAGGGTAAAGAAATGAAATTTTTAGGAGTCATGATTGATGAAGATCTTACATGGAAGTCACACATAAATTACATAAAAGGAAAAATAGCGAAAGCCATTGCTGTTTTGCATAAAGTAAAATATTCATTAAATAGTTATGGTTTATTAACATTGTACAATTCATTGATTGTCCCATATTTAACTTACTGTGTAGAAATCTGGGGATCAACATATACAACCTATATACAACCTTTATTTATTTTGCAGAAAAGAGCTTTAAAAGTGATTAGTAACAGTGGTTTTAGAGATTCATCTAATCCATTGTTTATTAAGTATAGGGTACTTAAATTTCATGATTTAGTTGATTTGAAAATATTACAAACGATGTACCAAGTTAATAAAAATACTTTACCAACAAACATTCAAAATATGTTTGAAAAAAGAGTAAGTAGTTATAAATTGAAAGGAATAGAAGTCTTTAAAAAACCAAGATTTAGAACCAAAGTAAAGGAAAGGAGTATTGCAGTAAATGGTGTCAAATTATGGAACAATCTTAATAAAGAAATTAAAGAATTAAGGTCGCTTAAATTATTTAAAAAAACATATTAAATTAGATGTATTAAGTAAGTATGAAACTATGAAGTAAGTCAGTGGGCTGCAAGAAAGTCAAAAAAAAAAAAAAAAAAAAAGTAAACTGTTAATAATGTTTGGAGTGTCTTAAGTTTAAATGTAACCTGTCAGTGATGTAATCTATTAATTAATGGTCATAATTATGAAATGGGTCAGTGGTATGTGACAAGTTAAAGA